>NC_037675.1:67828700-67975831 GCF_003255815.1 Theropithecus gelada | reverse complement strand
TATCTCAAAATAATAAGAGCTATTTATGACAAACCCACAGCCAGTATCATACTGAATGGGCAAAAACTGGAAAAATTCCCTTTGGAAACTGGCACAAGACAGGGATGCCCTCTCTCCCCACTCCTATTCAACATAGTGTTGGAAGTTCTGGCCAGGGCAATCAGGCAAGAGAAAGAAATCAAGGGTATTCAGTTAGGAAAAGAAGAAGTCAAATTGTCCCTGTTTGCAGATGACATGATTGTATATTTAGAAAACCCCATCATCTCAGCCCAAAATCTCCTTCAGCTGATAAGCAACTTCAGCAAAGTCTCAGGATACAAAATCAATGTGCAAAAATCACAAGCATTCTTATGCACCAGTGACAACAAACAGAGAGCCAAATCATGAATGAACTCCCATTTACAATTGCTTCAAAGAGAATAAAATACCTAGGAATCCAACTTACAAGGGATGTAAAGGACCTCTTCAAGGAGAACTACAAACCACTGCTCAATGAAATAAAAGAGGACACAAACAAATGGAAGAACATTCCATGCTCATGGATAGGAAGAATCAATATCATAAAAATGGCCATACTGCCCAAGGTGATTTATAGATTCAATACCATCCCCATTAAGCTACCAATGACTTTCTTCACAGAACTGGAAAAAACTACTTTAAAGTTCATATGGAACCAAAAAATAGCAAAGACTTGGAATCAACCCAAATGTCCATCAGTGACAGACTGGATTAAGAAAATGTGGCACATACACACCATGGAATACTATGCAGCCATAAAAAAGGATGAGTTCGTGTCCTTTGTAGGGACATGGATGCAGCTGGAAACCATCATTCTCAGCAAACTCTCGCAAGAGCAGAAAACCAAACACCGCATGTTCTCACTCATAGGTGGAAACTGAACAATGAGATCACTTGGACTCGGGAAGGGGAACATCACACACTGGGGCCTATTATGTGGAGGGGGGCGGGGGGAGGGATGGCATTGGGAGTTATATCTGATGTAAATTATGAGTTGATGGGTGCAGCACACCAACATGGCACAAGTATACATATGTAACAAACCTGCATGTTGTGCACATGTACCCTAGAAATTAAAGTATAATTTTAAAAAAAGCAAAAAAGAGAATAAATAAATAAATAAATAAATGCAGCTTTTTGTTGTTGTTGGCAGTCTTAGAGTCCTCCGCTATCTCATCATTGGGTCTTTCTCCCTTCAAAGAAGCTCTCCCGTGATGTTTGGCTTTTAATTGTTTTGGGTAGAGTTAGCTTGTGGGTTTACCAAAACTGTGAGTGAGACAAGTGTGTAATGCAGGAAAGAGGAGCAGATGAAAGTGGTAAATAAAACAAGCAGGCCACACGTGAACTAAAATAAGTGTTGGATTCCGACTTCAAGTGTACCACCAGATGCAGCTGTACAATTGAAGTATATCACCTCACCTGCCACTATAAAGCCTGACGTCAGATGCAGCCTGTTACCTGTCACTCACTGATTAGGTTTTGAAATGAGTCTGCAAGTAATTGATTTATTATGGTCTCTGTGCAGTCAAACCTCCCTGCTAATGTTAATCTGTATTTGCAGCTGCTCCCCAGCGCTAGCATCATTGCCTCAGCTCCACTTCAAATCATCAGGCATTATATTCTCATAAGGAGTGCTCAACCTAGATCTCTCACATGTGCAGTTCACGATAGGGTTCATGGCCCAATAAGAATCTAATGCTGCTGCTGATCTAACAGAAGGCAGGGCTCAGGTGCTAATGTGAGCAATGGGGAGTGGCTGTAAATACAGAGGAAGCTTCACTTGCTCATCTGCCACTCACCTCTTGCTGTGCAGCCGAGTTCTCAACAGGTCACAGACTGCTACTGGTCCATGGTCTGGGGGTCGGGGACCCCTGCTTTTTTTTTTTTTTTTTTTGAGAGACGGAGTCTCACTCTATTGCCCAGGCTGGGGTGCACTGGCACAATCTCGGCTCACTGCAACCTCCACCTCCCGGGTTCAAGCGATTCTCCTGCCTCAGCCTCCCGAGTAGCTGGGACCACAGACGCACGCTGCCATGCCCCACTAATTTCTTTTGTATTTTAGTAGAGAAAGGGTTTCACCATGTTGCCCAGGCTGGTCTCGAACTCCTAAGCTCAGGTAATCCGCCGGCCTCGGCCTCCCAAAGTGCTAGAATTACAGGCGTGAACCACCACACCCAGCCAACCCTGATTTTTATATTAACTGTATTACCAAATATATTTTCATTGTAAAGTTTAGGGATAAGATCAAACAAAACCCTCTGAATCGGAACAGTTATCCCTCAATCTCCGGGTTTGTCTCAGTATTGGGAATTTCTCCTGAGTCTCCTCAGGTGAACATTAACTTACCTGTTAGGGAACAGGCAACAACTAAAGCATTTTTATGTAATGAGTAACTAAAATTATGATACTTTGTTTTTAAGCTCACTTTAATGGTTTTCATTTATTTTGGTATTTAATCACCTTCTACCATGTATTATTTATTGAGTGTTTCTTACACAGTCATGCATTGCTTAACAACAGGAATATGTTCTCAGAAATACATTAGGTGATTTCATCATTGTGCGAACATCACAGTCTATTCTTACACAAGTCTAAATAGTATAGACTACTACACACCTAGGCTATACAGTAGCCTAGTGATCCCAGGCTACAAACCAATAGAAGATGTTACTGTAGGCAACTGTAACACAGTGTTAAATACCTATCTAAACATAGAAAACACAGTAAATATACTGTATTATAATCTTCTACAACTACCTCTGTATATGTGGTCCATCACTGATTGAAATATGCAGCATCTGACTGTAAATTACCACTGGTGGTATTTTCTTATAGCAGCACAAAGATATTATATAAATAAAATGTATAATTATATTTTTACTAGTGCAAAGAAATCCATAAGGACTAATACATGTACAGTGACTTACAGTAATATTCAGGGCTTTTTTGACTAACATTATTTCATATTTTCAAGAGGAAATATTGTAATCTTTATAAATAAAATTCATTCCTGAATATGTGTCTTTTTAAAAAAAGTCTACCCCACTGGGCATAGTAGTAAACCAGAGTTAAAGCACTACAGAAAATCTCCGAGTGAACATAGTTAAAAACTTTGCTCCACAAAATTCGGTCATTTCCAATTCCAATCATAAAACTTATCTCCAAAACACACTTCAGTTATTTGACTCAAAAATCAACTGACTTATATACATAATATCCAACTGATTCCTAGCTTTCTGACACCACATTATGAATAGCTCCACTGTGGTATAACTGAGAAAATACAGGTTAGCAACTTCCTTTGAATTTGCAAGCTGATTGCCTTTGCAAGTGGATCTTTAAACGAGTCCAGCAATCTGTTTTAATATTTGAATATTTTTAAAACATTTATTTTCCATTTAATATGAACATACATATTTCACAAAATACAGTAGTCTCCCTTATCTGTGGTTTCTCTTTACAGAGTTTCAGTTACTTATGGTCAACTGAGGTCCAAAACTAGGTGAGTACAGTACAATAGAATGTTACGAAAGAGGGTGACAGAGAACACATTGACATAACTTATATTGTTATAATTATTCTATTTTATTATTTGTTATTGTTAATCTCATACTTTGCCTAACTTATAAGTTAAACTTTATCATAGGTATGTATATAAATGAAAAAACAAGATATATACAGGGTTCAGTAACATCTGTGATTTCAGGGATCGACTAGGGTTCTTGGAACGTATCCCTTGCAGAAAAGGAGGGACTACTTTACTTTGAGTTGCTATATATTCGATAATAAACATCTCACTGATATTTAGTCTTATAAAATTTATACGTCCTTAATACAATGAAAGAAGCATACCTAACTGTGAGAATCATGTGGGCATTTAATGTACATTCTTAAATCTTTTTTTAAAGGATTTTAAATTTTATCTTAAGCACACTAGATGGCTTTAAAGGGTTGGCATGATCTGATTTATGTATTTTTAATTCTACCTATACAATTTATTTTATTTTTAAAATTAGAAAACATTTGGCTGGGTGTGGTTGTCTTATGCCTGTAATTCCAGAACTCTGGGGGGCCAAGGCAGGAAGATGACTGAGACCAGCCTGGGCAACATACTGAGACCCTGATTTAAAAGAAAATACTAAAAAAAATTAAAAAAATAAAAAATAAAAAATAAAATAAAGCCAGATATGGTGGCATGTGCCTGTGGTCCCAGTTGCTTGGGAGGCTGAGGAAGGAGGATTACTTCAGCCTGGGAGGTCAAGGATACAGTGAGACATGATAGAGTCACTGCACTCCAGTCTGGGTGACAGAGTGAGACTGTGTCTCTGTAAAAATAAAATTTAAAAAATAATTGTGGTAAAACACACACAAAATAAGATTCACCACCTTAATCCCTCTTAAGAATACAGTTTGGTACTGTTAAATACAATTACCCTGTTGTGCAACCAAACACCATCTTGTAAAACTGAAACTCTGTACCCATTAAACAACAACTCCCCATTTCCTCCACCACTGAACTCCTAGCAACCACCATTCTACTTCCTGTTTTTATGAACTGACAATAATAAATATTTCATGTAAGTAGAATTATACAATATTTGTCTTCTTCTGGCTGGCTTATTTCGTTTAGAATAAGGCCCTCAAGATATATATTATCTATTAATATATATCTTATTTAAGATATATATTATCAAGATATTATATATTTTATCTATTAATATATTATATTTTGTCTATTTTATATATATATTGTTTTATTTATTCATTCTTTCCACCTTTTGGCTATTCTGAATAACGCTGCTATGAACATGGGCATATCAGTATCTCTTTGAGACCCTACCTTCAATTCTTGGAATTGTACAATCATAAATTCTATTTTTAACTTTTTGAGGAACAATTATACTATTTTTCATAATAGATGTACCATTTTACATCCCCACCAACAATACCCAAAGTTCCAATTTCTATATATCCTCACAAACATTTGTTATTTCAGGATTCTTCTTGTTTTCTTTTTTTACAGCAGCCATTCTTACGTGTGTGAGGTAATATCTCACCATGGTTTTGATTTGCATTTGCCTAATGATTAGAGATGTTGAGCATCTTTTCAAATACTTGTTGGCCATTGTGTATCTTCTTTGTATAATATAAATGTGTATTCAAGTCCTTGCCCAATTTTAATCTAGTTTTTTTTGTTGTTGTTGCTGTTGAATTCTTTTTAATCTTTTGTGACTAAATTATAACTCTTTAAATGATGAGGTTCTAATCATAGGTAAAGTTGTTATTGGTTGGTTGATTTTCAAATCATATGAGAAGTAACCTGGAGCAATGGCAAAAGCATTGTATCAGAGAACAGAAGATGTGGTTTCAAATGATAATTATATGACATATTTGTAGAGTGACTGTGTACACACATTTTAACCTCTGGTCATCAGGCCCCTCGTAAAAACAATGGGACAATTATATCTCCCCTATGAGATCATAGGGTTATTCTGAGTATCTAATGAGAGATATAATTGTAAAACATTACAAAATTGTTATAAATAAATGATGCATATAAAATCAGTTTAAATAACTTTCAAAAGAAATTTTTTTTTTTTTTTTAAATGGAGTTTCACTCTGTCGCCCAGGCTGGAGTGTTATGGCATGATCTTGGCTCATTGCAACCTCTGCCTCCCAGGTTCAAGCAATTCTTGTGCCTCAGCCTCCCAAATAGCTGGGATTACAGGTGCCCACCACCACAGCCAGCTAATTTTTTGTATTTTTAGTAGAGGTGGGATTTCGCCTTGTTGGTCAGGCTGGTCTTCCTAAATATTCAGGAATTTCCAAGGAGCAATTAAAAATTACGAGTACAATTTAAAAATGCAAAAATGCACTTCATTACATACAAATATACTACTGCAAAAAGCTATAGAACAACCTACCACACTCCCTTCGGATGGCCCATGAATTACTTTTTCCTATATATTGAGAAAGAAAAGATAAACATAAACAGACTTCCAAACATGAAATAGTATGGTAAACAACATTTACATGCCTTACTATAAAATTTAAATTAGTATTTTAAATATGTAATTATAAAAGAATTTACCTAAAAATTATTACTATTTAAATATAATCATTAGCTTATTCAAAACTTTGAAAAACTTGTAAAAAATCCCAGATTTGTTTACTTAATGACTGAATTTTAACTTTGAAAATCTCCTTATCAGTCTTTTACTAGCACAGCGGTTAAGGACAAAGACTAGGTAATCTGGATTTAATTCTGGCACATACATTTAATAGATGTGTGACCTTCAGCAAGTTAGTTAACCTCTGGTCTGAGACTGTCTTTCTCATGTTTAAAATTAAGCTAACAACCACACCTCTCTGAGAGTTGTTTCATACATTAAATAAGTCAACAAAGTGCTTAAAATACTGATTGACATGTTATAACCATTTGCTGTTATTATTTCTATAACTATGTTTATTACTATTTTTCCTGCTTTGACATTGTGATAAATTCCCTTAAAAGGATAGAAGGAAATGTGAAACATCTTTGGTGGTGGGTGGCACAGTTAAAGGTTTATCTAATTTCATCAAGGCAATCAGAGAAGATACTAATGTGGGTAGAGAATAAAATTAGTCTTACAAAGCATCATTAGTCTCTAAAAAAGTATACTAAACCACTGGTTTACGTTGTAATTTAGACATACTTAAAGAGAAATTTGAGAAGAATGTCTGCAGTATACAGATCATTTACAATCTTAATATAACTTGTAATTACTTGTTCTCAAACTCGAGTTTAACACAAGGTGTTCTGTGAATTTTACAGAACTAATCCCAAATCTAAATAATTAAATAGAGAAATCCAAATGTTAACAAAGAACAGGCAGCTTTAGAAGTAAACTCCAATTAACAGACAAGAAAGCGAAAAACTGATTAATTGAAAAAAGTAATGTAAAGCCCCCAAAGAATTAAGCTATCACTTGTAAATAAATCTCAGTTGGCTGCCTTTGATTATGCATATACTTTTCCTATCTATCTGGTTGGCACAGGTACATGACTCAAGTAAAGATGTACATAATCAGTATTATTAAGCTGATCGAAGTAAAACAGGGAATTAACTATAGTTATTATCTACATAAAAAGAAGAAAAAGAATAAAAAGAGTGAAAACACCAATTCCTCAAATACAAATAGAACTTGAAAGCAGACAGTGTCTAAATCTTTGATTTAAAAAAATAAAATAAAACTCCCCTCATACTTTCTCCCAGTCATTGTTCTACCCACAACAGAAGGAAATACTGACTTCTAACACTATATATTAATTTTGTCTGTTTCTGAACTTCATAAAAATGAATCATACCATAGGATTCCTTTTGTATCTGATGCCTTTGCAGAACATTAAGTTTATGAGATTCATCTATGTTTAAATTTAATTGTATGCTGTTCATTCTCATTGTACAGTATACCATGATATGAATGTACCATGATTTAGCTATCCATTCTACTATAAGTAGACATTTGGATTGTTTCCAACTTAGGCCATTATATATAGTCCTACTATCAACATTCCTGCACATGTCCTTTGGTAAACTTAAGCAAACTTTCCTGTTAGATAGACACCTACAACTAAAATTCCTGGGTAACAGATAACATATATGTTCAGGCTTAGTAAACACTCCCAGCTTCCCCAAGTGGTAGTACCAATTTGTATATCAGATATCCAACTACACAACTTCCTTACAAACACTTCGAAATGGCATCTTTTTTACTTAGCCACTCTGGTGGGTGTCTAGAAATATTTTGCTGTGGTTTTAATTTGCATTTCCCTAATGATTTTTTATGTTGAGTACCTTTTCATGTTCATATTGACCATACACTATTTGTGAAGTGCCTTTTCAAGTCTTTTATTCATTTTTAAAATTGGGTTATTGAATATGAGTCCTTTGTTGGATATATGTATTACAAGTATCTTCCTTCATTCTATGATTTACCTTTCAGTTTTTAGATTATTTCTAAAGTTCTTATTTTTAATGTGATCCAATGTATCAATTTTTCCGATTATTATTTAAGAAATCCTTGCCTAACCCAAGATCACGAAGATATTCTCCCATGTTTCTATCTAAAAGCTTTATTTTTTAAATCTTTCATATTTGGATCTATGATGTACCTAAAATGGATTTTTATGTATGTCAGTAATCGTATTTTCTATAAGGATATTGAATTGAAAAAAAATTTTCTCCATTATACCTAAAAAAATCAGTCATAAACCAGGGAGTAGCATATATGCAGATCTGTTCCTGGAAGTAATAGTTTTCTTTTACTTCTGTAACAAATTAGCACAAACTTTGCAGCTCAAAACAACACAACTTTACTATTCACAATTTACAAGTCAAAAGTCCAGGTTAGCTCAGCTAATTTTTCTATTCCCAGTTTCAAAAAAAAAAAAAAAAAAAAAAATCAAAATGTCTGCCTTCTGAGCTCTTACTCCGAAAGATCAGTGAAGATTCTACTTCACAGAGTTCAGTTTCTTCAGTTCCTTTGCCTATAGGATTGAGGTCCCTATTTCCTTGCTAACCTAAGCTAGAGGCTATGTTCAGCAACCAGAGGCCTCTCTCCAGTCTTTTACATAGGCCCTTAAATCTCACCAATAATAGTGCATAGAATCTTTCTCATGCTTGGAATCGATGACTCCCACTCTGCTGCATCTCTATTCTGCTTTCAGCTAGAAAAACTTCTCTGCTCTTAAGGGTTCATGTGATTAGACTGGGCCCACCCAGATAACCTAAGATAATTTCTCTATCTTAACTGTTTGTAACCTTAACTGTCTTTGCAAAGTTCCTTTTGCCTTATAATGTGACATATTCACAGGTACCACGAACTAGGGCTGGATATCTTTGAAGGCCATTATTCTGCCTACCATACTGGATACTCTCTCCTGTTACACTAGCCTATTCTTGCACCAATGCCATTGTTTTTAATAACTCTACTATTGCGTTACAGAAAATGATGGCAATTGGTACTCTTACAGTTATTTTGTTACTCCTTAAGATTGCCTTGACTATCCATGATCCTTTGAATTTCTAAACAAATTTCAGAAGATAGTCATTTCTTTTACTTAAAAAAAACCCAAAACCTATTTGACATTTTGATAGCACTGAATCTTTATACCTATAGATCTATATCCCCTATTTGGCCAATTTTGGTTAATCTTCCATCTGAACTTCAAAAGAATGTGTACTCTCATATTTTCCAGTGAAATGTTATATAGTTGTAAATTAAGTCACTTATTACTCTTGCTGTAAAAACGTGCTCTGCCTCTCTCTCTCTCTCTTTTTTTTTTTTTTTTTTGTCGTCTACTTGTTCTATCAGCTATTGATGGTTGGTACTACTGACAGCATCATAAATTCTCCCAGTATGTTTGGGGATTTGTCCAGTTCTTTTGCTTCTATCAATTTTTGCTTTATATACACTATCTCACTATGTGCATGCAGATTCAGGATTGTGAAAACTTCCTGATACAATTACCCTTTTATTATTATAAAACATCCATCTTTTATACAAATTCTCCTAACTTTACGATGAGGCTATATCCTGAGAAACCCACTGTAAGTGAAAAATATTGTTAAGTCAAAAATACATTTCATATACTGTAGCATATTGGTTATTTACCCTCATGACTGCTTGGCTGAGTGGAAGGTGCAGCTTGCTGCTACTGCCCAACACTGCAAGAGAGTATTCTATTACATTCACTAACCTAGAGACAGATCAAAATTCAAAGCATGGCTTCTACTGAATGTGTGTCATTTTTGCACCACTGTAAGGTCAAACAATTGTAAGCTGAACCATCATATGTTATGGACCACCTATATTTAGTCTTTATCTTATATTCTATTTTATTGGATGTAGTAGCTACACCAGTTTGCCTTTCAGTGTTAGCATACAGTGTATCTGTTCACCCTTTTAGCTTCATCCTCCCTTTTAATTTAAGATGTAGCTCTTGAATGCAGTACATAATTGGGTTTTACTTGTTTTATATAGCCTGACAAGCTTAGTGATTCAATTGCAATAATTAGTCCATTTATATTGAATGTGATTACCAATATAATTAGGACAAAACAGAGGAAAAATAAGCTTTACTACAGATGCAACTGAGACTTGAAATACATCCCCAAGGTCAACTCTGCTACAGAATAGTGACGTGTATATTTTATCTTCATTTTCTCATTGCTCTAAGCAGAAGTACTAATTTGCTACGAGTTACTCCATTCTACTTGGAAGGAAAGTCTCAACACATAGGTTTTCCTAAAATCAAATATTTACTTGAAAGCCTGTATTAAATCCAAGGTGATGTTCAAGGTCAAACTTAGTCTCTGAATAATCTTTACCTCAAACAAAAGTACTAGTAGCACTTTGGACATTTCACAGTATAATAAGATAGTGGTACACTTAAAAAACCCCAAAGATAAAAACACTGTTAAGTAATTCATATCATTTCATATTCATTTTAATGTGACCTAGGAAATAAACTATTGTAAATGTCTTCCAAAACCATTTCATTTTTGTTGTTATTGTTGTTTTGTTGAGACAGAGTCTCGTTCTCTTGCCTGGGATGGAGTGCACTAGCGCAATCTCGGCTCACTGCAACCTTCGCCTCACTGCAACCTTCGCCTCCCAGGTTCAAGCGATTCTCCTGCCTCAGCCTCCCGAATAGCTGGGATTACAGGCACGTGCCATCATGCCCAGCTAATTTTTTGTATTTTTAGCACGAATGGAGTTTCATCATGTTGGCCAGGCTGGTCTCAAACTCCTGACCTCAAGCGAGCCGCCTGTCCCAGCCTCCCGAAGTGCTGGGATTACAGGCATGAGCCACCACGCTCAGCCCAAAACCATTTCTTAGGCCACAAAAAATTATCACACATCAATTCAGGAATGAACAAAAGAATATGATCCATTGCACCTAGGTGTTTCAGCTTCTTTATTACAAATCCCTTACTCCAGTCTATGTCATCTGTGATCCTTCATTAAATCCCTATATTTAATATTTTCTCTAACCTAACCTCCAATGAATACCCAGAGTTACTTTCTAAACACAAATATGATGAGCACTACTTACATTTATATATAAAATCTCCCAATGGCAAGCTTTAGTTTCAGATAAAATTTCATATGTATATATCTGTTAAAATTTGTAAATGTATAAACTTATAAATCAATTTAGATATATAAATTTTATATACTATAATCTATAATTTATATATTATATATATGTGGGGGGGTACACACATACATATTTCCAGCTATTCTCTTTCCTCTGCCTTTTATTTGCCACACTTTAATATACGTTTCAAGGTCTAGCTTAACTTTCCAAACAACAGAAAAAATAGTCATCACCATTCACCAGCTGGGTCGGATGGACTACGTAATTTTATTTTTATGTTCAAGTCATTTTATACTGCAGAAGTAAAAATAAAGGAGCAGTGAAATTTCATCAGAAAGTTTTGGTTTTGAATGTATATGTATTCAATGTCTCCCAAATGCTACTAACGCTTCATCAATTGTCATGTATGAACCAGAGATAATATTTGTAAATATTGATTCCAGATGTCAAATACATCCCTAATTGGATCTAACCTATCATTATTCTGGTTCTTCTTGAACTGACATCATCAAAATACAGCACACCTGATGAATTTTTTTAAAACCTTTAGCTTATAGTTTTGATGAAGAGAAAATGGCCATCTTCTTTGTTCGATAATTGCAAAACAGTTTCACTTTTACACTTATAACACCACTTATAATTACCAATTAATACTTTTTTCATTTCTACATTATCTGTTTCCTTCTAGTCACCTATGCATATATATATGTATTTGCCTTCAGTATTTGTCCACTTGGGAACCACATATAATAAACCTGAGCACAAAATCAAAAAAGATTAAAGAATATGTTACCTATTCTTTTAGCAAAATGGGATGGTCCAGGTTCTTTCTGCAAAATATTGTGTGAGCAGGTCCTTCTCATTCTTCACTAACTGAATGTGAATATTATTACCTGCTTTTTGTTTTGAGAAATACATTATTCACACATTGATAGCTGTCTGAAGAAATGCATCTTGGGTAGTGTCATCTGATGACTCAGTATGAGAATCTGCTTCTAATCTGATGTCTGATTTGACTAGTAAATATTAAAGTCTTTTGTCAACTTTCATATCTTTGTCATTATGGAAAAGAAGAATTAAAGGGAAAATTTACCCCCCACCAAAAAAAAGTTTGAAAAAAAAAAAGAAAATTAAAAATTCTGAATTCTCAACTGTGTTCAATGAAAGGTAAAAGGAGGCCACAAAGATGGGGTCTCTCATCTTCTTTTATTTATATACTCATGAAAGAACATGTAATATTTTGGGCAACTTGATAAAACTAAAAGATAAAGCAATAGTGACCATTTATTCAACTACTGCATTTACCGTTCTAGATGATTTCATCATTCTCCCATTTTCCTATTATTTTATTTCATTGTTTGTTGTTGTTGTTCCTTCTTGTTTTGAGATGGAGTTTCCCTCTTATCCCTCAGGCTGGATTGCAATGGTGCAATCTCAGCTCACTGCAACATCTGCCTCCCTGGTTCAAGCAATTCTTCTGCCTCAGTCTCATGAATAGCTAGGATTACAGGCATGTGCCAGCACGCCCAGCTAATTTTTGTATTTTTAGTAGAGATAGGGTTCCACTATGTTGGTCCGGCTGGTCTCAAACTCCTGACCTCAAGTGATCCACCCGCCTCAGCCTCCCATTTAAGAACAGTTGAAGATATCTGATAAGTAATGATGAAATAATTCTAATAACAATAAAACAGCAAAATGTTTCAAGACAGAGAAAATACAGGAACATTATGATACAAAAACATATCACAGATTTATAAAGAGGCCCAATAGATCTAGGTGGTAAATATAAAATTTAAAAATACATATATATATACAGAAATAAACAATTTTTCTCTTTGCTCTTTGGAAGAGCCCTAGAAAATAATAAAAGTCATAAAATATCAATCCTTATAAATTCTCAGAATTGCTCAAAAACAGAAACTCAAAAGTAAGTCAGAATCCAATGGACCTTGGTGGTGTACTGAGGGTTAAAGGCCACTAACTTTCTAAGATTTCTGTCAGAGAGCAACAAACAAAATTAACCTCATACTTACCAGTTTCCCCACTGTATTTTATGCATGCCTCCATTATTCTACCCATTACACTGTATTATACATATTCATAATGTACAATATACATTATGATTTTGATTTTTCAGCTACACTATATTTCTGGAACTTAGGAAAATGCCTTAAACATGGTAGTCCTTTTAAGTGTTTGTTAAATTAGAACTTTCTCACAAACTATAATACTATCTTATGAGATACAGGAACTAATTTAACTTCCTGAAACTCAAAGAATAAAAAAGTCTCTAGCATGCGTTAGACTTAATAAAGCGGGTAAAGCTTATCTATAGGTTGTCTCATTCCTTATCTATATTTTACTGGTTAGTACCCTAAAATTATATTTTCTGATGAGATAAAATTTTAATCTTATCTTCTTGTTTTTTTGTTTTGTTTTGTTTTGTTTTTTGAGACGGCAGAGTCTCGCTCTGTTGCCCAGACTGGAGTGCAGTGGCCCGATCTCGGCTCACTGCAAGCTCCGCCTCCCGGGTTCACGCCACTCTCCTGCCTTACTCAGCCTCCCGAGTAGCTGGGACTACAGGCACCCGCCACCATGCCCGGCTAATTTTTTGTATTTTTAGTAGAGACGGGGTTTCACCGTGTTAGCCAGGATGGTCTCCATCTCCTGACCTCGCGATCTGCCCGCCTCGGCCTCCCAAAGTCCTGGGATTACAGGCGTGAGCCACCGCGCCCGGTCTTATCTTCTTAAGAAAAAGATTTAATTCCCTGAATCTATTAATGTTTCATGTTTATTATAAGGTGGAAAGATATAAAAATTTGTAAAGATAACTAACTTGAAATTTAAAAATCCGGGTTACATAACTGCAAAGATTTTGCATTTTATCCTAAGTGCAAAGGCATATCATTAGAGATTTAAGTATGTCCATGTATAACCTATTAACTATAAGTCAAACTATAAGTCACACTCTATATTCTAAAGACCAAAATCTTAATATCAATATCCAATGAATTGAAGAACCAAGCTAAATAAAGTGACAAGATTCTTAAACTTATTCTTCAATTCCTTGGAAATAGTACATACCAAGGACTGCAGCATCAACGTAACCAAGGCAAATACTTACGACTACAGTTAGATCTGACAAAGGAGTCCAGGTGTTAACTGAGGAAATTCCTATATCCTGTTCTAAGAGTAGTGTTGTGAAATTTTAATTTGCCAAAAATTTCATTACAAAGAAATACCTGAATCAAAATAGTTAAAAATCAAGATAATAGAAAATCCAGATTATTTACTATTTGGCAATTTATCAACTGGCCACGTTAAAACCGAATTGTGTTTTTAGAGCCTTATTATATATTCTACAAACCAGCTTGTTTGTTTATTATCTTTTCAGAAACTTTGCTGAAATCCATGTTGCAAGCATCCTGATTTCTACAGGGTCCCTACCAATCTGACATTTTAATACAATAATGTGTATGTGTGTGTGTCATTTGGGATCCTCTGAAATCCATATTCAACACTTATCACAGAGTCATCTATAGAGCATAATATAAAGATGTACTGATATAAATTGTGTAATTTTTTAAAACTTGGCTGAAGTTAAATTTCAGTCAGTAAAATATTATAACTCAACTATAGTTTTTTATTTTATTATTATCTTGGAGACACAGCCAAACAAAGGAATCTGCTGACTGAGTATAAATTTAGCTATCTTTGTAATCACATTAACTTTTTTAGGTCATATGGTATATCTATGTGATAAATTTAAGAAAATTCAATCTGTTCTATATTGTCAGTATTTTTTATGGCTACCAATAATAGATACTAGAGCTGGCAGGTAAGATAGGGAATTCAAAGACACAAATCATGGCAGGCTTCTTACTGGCAGCTAAAATAAAGGAATCCTATAAACAGCCACCTGTTTATAGGATTTATATAAGCCAATAAGGGGTCCCAATATTGTACTTAATATTTATTAAATGAAACTGTAATGGGGTTTTTACTTTGCAAAATAATGAACAAATATCCAGGGAGCAATTTATATTTTAAGGAAAATTTACCAGTTAGAAATTACATTTAAAAATTAAAATATGAACAAATACACATTAGACAAATCTTTGAAAAGATCTAAAATCACTTTTTCTTTTTTTTTTTAGTAGAGATGGGGTTTCACCGTGTTAGCCAGGATGGTATCGATCTCCTGACCTCGTGATCTGCCCACCTCGGCCTCCCAAAGTGCTGGGATTACAGGTGTGAGCCACCGCGTCTGGCCTATAGGCACTTTTTCTTAAGAATGTAAGTAAACAGCCTGAAAACTCACATATTTTTTCTTTGAGTGTTTCCCTAAAACACAAAAGCCTTAAAAACTGACATTTTGAGTATCACAATGCTGGGAATACCAGTATGCCTCACTCCTTTCTTTCACTGGTAAGAAATAAGAAGAAATATTTGCTTTTTTGTTGTTTTTGTAATGGCAGATATCAGAATTACACCCACTTAAAACATTTCCTTACCGAGTCTGTCTTCTGCTAGAGAGACAGTAGTGTAGATTATCAATCACGCAGGATCACTCAGAAGGCCAGTTAAACAATGGTACATAAACTCATTACTTAAATCTGGGATTTCCCTTTGTATACTGGCTTCTGTGAAGTTTGAATACAGTTAATAATGAAGTTAAACTATTTGGAAAATTGCTAATACTCTTTCAAAGTTTCAAAGTAAGTTTCAAAATTTCACAGGAAATTTCAAATTAAGTAAATTATATTTCTTAAAAGGGCCACAATATTATCTCATCCCACGTGTTCTTTTTCAGCATGACTTTCCCACACCTGTAAATGGCTCTATGACCTCTTTTGACCAATGGAATGTGGCCGTGTAACGTCTAAGGATTTGTCTTAAGAAAACTGCAGCTACCAATTGGTCACCTATAATACTTCTGTTTAGAATCTAGGTCCCATGTAGTGAGACAGCCCAAACAATCATATAAAGAGCCCACGTTCAAGAGAACATGTGAACATTGTCAACAGCTCCAGCTGAGTTCTAGCTGGCAACAAGCACCAACTGCTAACCATGTGAGTAAGGCCATTTTAGATGCCCCAGCTATCCAGCAGACACCACATGAGACAGATACAAATCTATCAGCCTACATCCAGTCCACCTATATAACTGAAAGAGATAATAAACTATTGCTGTTTTAAGCCACCATTGTTACACAGCAATATACAGTAAAAACAGGTACATATCTAATAGTCGTTAGTGAGCTTGTCACAATCTAATAAACAATGGTGGTAAATCAGCAGCAGGAGTGAAGAAGGCCACACCACACAGCTTAAGACAGGCTCTTAATATTTAATTGAAAAAACAGCAATCTTATAGCTGGCTCCTGTACATCTCACCCAGGAGCCTGGGGACCAGCCAGACTGGCCAGTCGCCAACACACACCGATGCCTGGGCACCTGAAGACCCACCCACCAGTACCACTACCAGAATCTGTGTAGCCCGGCCCAGGGATGTGAGGGCCAATCAGGAAGGGCCTGTCACTGCTACCAGTGGCTCCCCATCTAGGATTTGAAGACTGGCTCACCCAGGACACACAACCACTACTGCTGGTGCCCGCATGTGACACCTAGAGGCCTGAGGATCAGTCTGCCTGATGACTCCTTCCCCACCAAAGTCTCACCACAATCTCCACAAACAACTGCAGGCTAAGCCACTAAGGAAATCACAGACACTGCAGTTGTTGATTCCAGTTGAAGTAATCATACAAAAACTACACCACTGCAATCACCTAGAACCAATGCGAAAACATTCTACCCAACAAACATTATAGCTACATCTACAGGAAAAAGTCTTTCCTTACAGAAGCTACTCCATAAAATTAGAAGAAGTGACAGTTACACCAGATGTGCAAATATCAATGTAAGGGAACAAGAAATATGAAAAGGCAGGGAAACATGACACCTCCAAAGAACACAGTAATTATCCAGTAACAGACTCCAAAGAAAAGAAAATATGTCAAATATCTGAAAATGAGTTTATAATAATGATCTCTACAGGATACAAAAGAACACATATAAATAATTTTAAAACCAGGAAAACATTTCATGACCTGAATGTGAAACTAAACAGAGACAGATATCATTAAAAAAAAAAAAAGAAAGAAAATCCAGAAACTAAATATTTTCCCAGACCAATGTCTTAAAGCATCCTGCAATGTTTTCTTTTAGTAGTCTGACAGTCTCAAGTCTTACATTTAAATTTTTAAACATCAATAGTAATGAGAAAAACCCAAAATAATAAGCAATCTGATGGGATACAATGGGAAGAGTACAGCATCACCTTTGTGACAGTCTGGACAAAGATGTTTAACTTACCATATAATCCAGCAAGTCACACTTAAGTATTTACTCAAAAGAAATGAAAATGTAGCTAACCAAAAATATCTGTACAGGAATATTCACTGCAACCCTATTAATAACAGCAAAAAATTATTAAAAATCCAGCTGTCCCTTCAACTGAGAATGTATAAAATTATAAAATCCACATACACTGGAATACTATTCAGCAATGAAAAAGACTGCAGTACTTACTATATATAGCACAACATAGATAAATCTCAAAAAAACTAAAATGAAGCAAAACACAAAGGGTACACAGTAAAATGTAAAATTCCATTTATGTAAGGTTAAAGATTGGTAAAACTAACTTATGGAAATAGGAAAGAAACAGTTTGCCTACCAGTTAAATAAAACACTTTTTGTTGAATCTTTAATAAAGTACTATGTTCATTAATTATAATTTTAAAAGTAAATTTCAAACTCAAATTGTGCTATTTTTCTGATAAGAAATTGAAGTACATATGTAGAATAACAAAATGAATTCAAAGAAGATAAGAAGTATAAGAGAATGTACACCTTAGAAAAGAAAATGGCCTAATTGGGAAGTTAAATTACAATAGAAAATAAAACAAAACTATGATGTGACAGTGTATGATTCAATTTAATACTGACAGAAAACAGTAATATAAGAACTACACAAGGCAGTATACAATTAAATTGGAAATAAGTACAAGAAACATCATACATTTTGAATGACGTTGTGAAGAAGGCCTGGCCTAAGCAAGGGCCCAGAAAGAAGAATGGTAATAGCCTTTGAGTAAGTAGACCAAACTGGATGGAATGAATGGTTCCATTAAGCAAAATAACACAATAAGGAAAAATTCCTTTGTTGTTGTTGTTCCTTCTTAGCAGATACATGGAATAACAAACGTGGAATATTAGAAAAAGTTATCTGACTGGAATACACAGAATGTATTATAAAGGGCCAGGCACTGTGGCTCACGCCTATAATCCCAGCACTTTGGAAGGCCCAGGCAGGCAGATCATGAAGTCAGACATTCGAGACCAGCCTGGCCAACATGGTGAAACCCCATCTCTACTAAAAACACAAAAATTAGCCAGGTGTGGTGGCGCACACCTGTAGTCCCAGCTACTCGGGAGGCTGAGGCAGAAGAATCATTTCAACCCAGGAGGAGGAGGATGCAGTAAGCTGAGAACACGCCACTGCACTCTGCCTGGACGACAGGGCAAAACTCCAACTCAAAAAAGAAAAAATATATATATTATAAGGAAGGAAAGTACGAAAAAAATCTGTAAGGAAGTCAACTTTTACATTAATGTACTGCAAATATGCGCCTGTCAAGATTTCAGCTAAGAGAATACAATAAAATCAAATATATGTGAACATTATAAAGCTGAGATTATCAAAATTTGATGAAAAATGCAATACAGAGGGTTTAGAAAAGAAAGGTATCAAAAACAACTATGAGCTTTTGATCCCAAATACCTACAGGGCAACTATCATTTGCTGAGACAGGCACTGTTCCAAGTGCATCACTTACATTATCTCATTTAATCTAGTCATTTTGCCAATCTCATGTCATGAAACATTGCTCTCCCCTCTTTATAGACAAGATAATGAAACTTAAAGAGATTAACTTAATTTCCCAAAGATCTCAGAGTTAGCAGGATTAAAATCTAAATTTCAACAAACATTTATTTTAATGATCAGAAAAATAATAATACCAATGATATAAATAGGAAATTAGGTGGGGTAGCTGGATTGGGAACAAGGTAGCAGAAGAGAAGGATAATAAAGAGCTCCAACAACCTGAATTTGAAGCAATAGCAAGATTTAAAAAGAAAAAAATGAATGTTTAGAAGTCAATAAGAGATAAGAAACTGTTCAGGGTTAGAAATAGATTCAGAAATCACTTGCAGAAAAATGTTAATGATGATCCTTTAGTGGGAAATTTCTCTAATATAGAAAATATGTAAAGTAGAAATACTAATAAAAATTAATTTATAACATAATTCATCAAAAAATAAAAAATATTATACTTAGCACAGTATTAGCCTTAATACAATAAGAAATCCTCCTACACACCTAGTCTAGTTGTCAATTTTTACTTTAAAATTACTTCACTATGGCAATATTGTCTTCTGCAAACACAAGCTAGCTTTGCATCTATGAAATAGAATTATTTACATACTCAAAATAAAGGTGCTATCTTGTTTTAATTATACCTAGAAAGAGCTTTTTAAGACTCATACAAACTTATCTAAAAGTATCATTTGCAAATAAAGATCTAGTGAGGAAAAAACAAAAATTACATGAAGTTATTCAGTAATAATAAAGAAAATCAAGAATAATAAATACATTTGTTTTGAGCTAAAATAAACACTGTTAAAAAAGAACGACTGCAATTAAAGAAAAACCATAGGCAAAATGGGCATGGGACAATAATCCTGACAGTCCACTAAAGTTAAGCAAGAGGGGATCATGTAAACACTCCATAAAATATAAGAAAAAAAAATTAACACATTAAATAGGTTGAAGACAAAAGTATTTGTTAGTGACAGCTATGATCAAGTCAATATAGGAAATACCAGAAACAGACTATGTAATTAACTGGCATGACAAGAAAATCTACAAATATAAGTTAAAATAGGATTCTGATGGCTGGGCGCGGTGGCTCATGCCTGTAATCCCAGCACTTTGGGAGACCAAGGCAGGCGGATCACAAGGTCAGGAGATCGAGACCATCCTGGCTAACAGGATGAAACCTCATCTCCACTAAAAAATACAAAAAAAAAAAAAAATAGCCAGGCATGGTGACGGGCACCTGTAGTCCCCGCTACTCAGGAGACTGAGGAAGGAGAATGGCGTGAACCAGGGAGGTGGATCACGCCACTGCACTCCAGCCTGGGCAACAAAGCGAGACTCCATCTCAAAAAATAAATAAATAAAAATAACAACAATAGGATTCTGATGACTAATCGCCAACATTAAACTTCCCATTCTTTATTTCTTCCAATTTCTGCTTCTGACATTTATTTCTATCGCCCTTAGTGTTTTTATATTTTAAGTCACTAAGGAAATGTGATCAGATTCTTTTTATTTCAGGATAGATCTGACCCTACACATCTCAACAACATTACCTGCCTTTCTTCTACTAAATTCTCTACTTATAAAATTTTCTACTTCTAATGAGACAGTGAAAATTATAGAAAAGAGCATAACCCAAGTAAAATACTTAAGTCTATTAAGAATACCTTTCAGCATCTCTTATCTTGTCCCTTACTTCTCTTCCCCATTCCTTACATCTTCATATTGTCATCTAGCTGTCCAGTAAGTTCCAGTAGAACCATCCCTCCTCTGGATGTAATACAGACTACTCCCTTCCCCCATCAATATTTAACAATGTCATTATATTTAATAAACCAATTTAATTAAAATAACATGCTAATGTTACAGTTAATATCCAGGAAAAAGTCCTTACTCTTACTTAATCTTCTTAGGAAGCAATTCAGATAGTAACAGAGAGAGGCAGAAAAAATAATTTCAGATTACCTTAAAAATCAGGACCCAGAAGGGAGATAATAGAGTATAATTGCAGTCATGCACTGCATAGTGATGTTTCAGTCAATAATGAAATGCATATACGATGGTGACTCCATAAAATTATAATGGAGCTGAAGAATTCCTATCAACTAGTGATGTCACAGCCATCATAAAGTAGCAGTAAAAGGTATTGCTACATGACTGTGGTGATGCTGGGATAAAGAAACCTACCGCAGTGGCAATCATATACAAAAAAGTACAGCACAATTAGGTACATGACATAATACCTGGTAATGGTAATAAATGATTATGTTACTGGTTTTTGCATTTACTATACTATGTTTTCCATCATTATTTTAGGGTGTACCCCTACTTACTTAAAAAAAAAAAAGTTGACACTAAAACAGCTTCAGGCAGTTCCTTCAGGCAGTATTTCAGAAAAAGGTGTTGTTATCACAGAAAATGACAGCTCCATCGGTGTTATTAAGACAAGGCAAGGAGGTGGAAGACCGTGATACTGATGATCCTGACCCTGTGTAGGCCTAGACTAATGAGTGTTTGTGTCTTAATTTTTAACAAAGAAGTTTACAAAGTAAAAAGATAAAATAGAAAAAAAAAACTTATAGACTGAAGATAAAAAACACACACGTGTGTGTATATACATACACACATATATGTGTATATTTGTGTATATATTTATATACGTGTGTATATGTGTATATATACTTTATATATATATATATATATATATATATATATTTTTTTTTTTTTTTTTTTTTTTTTTTGACATGGGGTCTTACTCTGTCTCCAAGGCTGGATGGAGTGCAGTGGTGAGATCAGAGTTCACTGCAACCTGAAACTCCTGGGCTCAAGCAATCTTTCCTCCTTAGCCTCCAGAGTGGCTGGGACTATAGGGTTGCACCAACACACCTGGCTCATTTTTTAAATTATTTTTTTGTATAGATAAGGTGTCATTATGTTGCCCATGCTGGTTTTAAACTCCTAGGATTAAGCAATCCTCCTGCTTCAGCTTCCCAAAGCAATGAGGTTATAGGTGTGAGCCATATGCTTACCAGAGGTAAAACATTTTTGTACAATGTGTTTATGTTTTAAGCTAAGCATTATTATAAAAGAGTCAAAAAGTTTATAAACTAAAAATGTTAAAGTAAGCTAAGGTAAATTTATTACTGAAGAAAGAAAAATATCTTTTAACACATTTAGTGTAGTTAAGTATACACTGTTTAAAAAATCTATAGTGGTGTACAGTAAAGTCCTAGGCTTTCACCATTCACTCACTTACCTGAAGCAACCTCCAGTCCTGCTCCATTCATGGTAAATGCCCTATATCACTTTTTATCTTTCATACCACATATTTACTGCATTTTTTCTGTTTAGATATATAAATGCTTGCCATTGTGTTATAACTGCCTACAATATTCATTCAGTACAGTAACATGCTGTATAGTTTGTAGCCTGACAGCAATAGCCTATACCATACAGCCTAGGTGGGTAGTAGGCTATACCACCTAGGTTTGTGTAAGCATATTTCATGATGTTTGTAAATGACAAAATTGCCTAACAAGGCATTTCTCAGAACACATCCCCATCATTAAGCAATGAATGACTGTATTCTATAAGGATAATATAATCAAAGTAGTGGTGTTTTTCATAACTTTGCATTTTCTTTATTCAGTTAATTGCTGTTAATAACTGAATTTTCTACAACTTAGATCCCTGATTTTTCACTCTCTCACTGCATTATTCTACTGTTATCACCTAGACACCAGGCTCAATTCTTTCCTCTACCAAGAGCTGACTGACTCTTTTTAGGACACAAAAAGACAACAAAAACATTCCATTTTTTATTTAGTTGCTTAGCACAAAACAAACCTAACCAAATGACCTTTATATAATGGGATGGTGTATCTAACGGTAGGTAGAAGAGAGATTCTTTAATAAAACTATGAACTAATGGGAAAACAGACTAGGTTATTAGAAGCACACCATTATTAGTGAAAACAGACAAAGAGAGAACAAATATTTTGCTCTTCATTTAAAAAATTTCTTAATACAAAAAGTGCAAAATAATTCAATGTCATATAATCTAGACACATCAGATTATCAGTACTTTAAGTCTAACAATATCAAGTCTTTGTGAAACCTCATGTATTTCTCATGAGAGAGTAAACTGATGGGACTACTTTAAAGAACAATTCAAAAAAATTAGTAAAATTTTTAAAAGTTTATATACTATATGCTGGCCATTCTATACCTAAATAAATACCTCAAGGAAGTTTTCACCTATTCATGATTCTTTGAAGCACTGTTCACAAGAGTAAAAATTATGAAACAAGCAATAGAGAATTAATAATAAATTATGATACATTCATGCAATAAAATACTCTTCAACAGTTGAAATAAAGAACTAAATCCATCAATGAATGTAACTCAGAAACAATGTTGAGGGGGAAAAAAAAAAGCATAATCCAGTTTGATACTATTCAAATATAGTTTCAGATATGCAAAACAAGACTACATTTATTCTGGATGTGAGAAGAAGAATAAAATTGTGAAACAAGCAGGGAATATAAAACAACAAATTCAGAATAAGGGTTACTACTGGGAAGAGAATGATAAAGGTAAATGGTATAGGTAAGAGATTCACAGATGACTTCCATTTTATCTGTAATGTTTTATTTCTTAAGTTCAGTGGTAATTATATGGGTACTAATTAGATTTATACCAATTTTAAGAGTCATATATTGCTATATATCCTCTATTCCCCCAAATGAGAATATTTTATATAAAATATCTATAGTCAATTATAATAATCCTAACAATGAAATATAGGCATTCTTAATAGAGCAAATCTCTGGCAGTCAAAACCTAAAATCTAAATGATAACTGCACGGTTTTTGTAATCTGTGGGATCACAAAGTTCTTCATTTACATTATCAGTTGTTGATTTTCCATGAGAATCTCATCTCCAATAGACATGAATCTAATTCAGTTACAAGTACCTCAAATTGAATTATCTATCATTCAATTCATATGCTATCCTCTTAACTACAAAAATATCCTGAAAAATCTTATGGTATGGCGTTCACAGAAAGACGAATATACTACATCCATCCTCATTACCTAGCTGTGAGGTCCAGTGTTAAGCCAAAAAGACATTAGAAATTATTAAATATATCCGAAAAACAATAACTAGAACCACAGCATTCAATTTAATACATCGGTTCTTGCTGTTTTTATTTAAATGGAAAATATCCTCAAAATATTAAGTTATCTTCTTTCTAACATGTTACCTAAAAACCAACTCAAATATATTACTATTAGCACTTCTGTTAAATCTTCATCCTTCAGTGAAAATCTTGATCAGAATGAGAATGTTTCATAAAATAAAACCAATTACTTAAATGAATCCAAATGCCTTAGAACAAAGTTTATTATGGCTTCAAATAAAACATCGAAATTTGGAAAAACATCATATTTAATATAGAGAAAAGAATTAACAGAATAACTTTTATGCACTTATATCTGCATTTTAGGCTCCATTCACTTTTCCTATCTATAAGATAGAACATAAATTTCAACCCTTGCTAAACAGATTCTGGTTCTCTATAATTATGTAAGCATAATAGATGGCACAGGAGAGGCACCTTATGAAAAACAGGGGTATTAATTGAAAGTTAACATACTAAATGGTGAGAATCCCAGACTTTTCCATCACATGGCACACTGCCAGACAAGTTTATACCATTCAGGTAGAAAGTTAAAAGTTTTTCTCCGAAAGAACTAAACAGCCCAAGAGAAAATACCCTATGTTAGTGACATTTATGAGTACCTCTGGATATCTACCTAACAACCCTACAATGAAGTCCACTGGGTTACAAGGCCTGTCCTATTACATAGAAAAGCCAAGTCATGTTTATTGCCTCCCTATTAAATATAAATCTGCATATAAGAATCACAAGATATGTGAAGAAAGTTTGCATCATAAATAACACAGATTAAACTAAATGCAGTAACAAACAAAAAGGATTTTGGAATAAACAATGAAAAAACAGAAGAGTCTTTTAAAAACCACACTGTAATTTTACTAGAGGGAGATTGACACATTGTGTATTTGACGTAAGAATACGATATTATTAAAAACAGACATTGGAGGAAGAATTCTTGGAATTTAAAAATGTAAATGAAACACAAAACGCATTAGAAGATTTGGAAACAAAGGTAGGGAAAAGAAACTACCAAGAAGTAGCACAAAACGCAGACAATAGGAAAGAAAAGTTAAGAAAATTGGAGGTGAAATTGAGAAACTCTAACATCCAAACAGAAATTCCAGAAAAAGAAAACAAGAAAAAAGGAGGGAGGGGCTGATCAAGTAAATAATATATGAAAATTTTCCAAAAATGAAAGACAATGGCTGGGAATGGTGGCCCATGCGTGTAATCCTAGCGCTTTTGGAGATCAAGGCAGAAGGATCACTTGAGCCCAGGAGTTCGAGACCCTTGGCAACATAGTGTGACCCCGTCTCTACAAAAAAATTATAAAATTAGTGAGGTGTGGTGGTGTGTGTCTGTAGTTCCAGTTACATGGGAGGCTAAGGAGAGAGGATTGCTTGAGCTGGGGAGGTCAAGGTTACAGTGACCAGCTCGTACCACGGCACTCCAACCTGGTGACAGAGCAACACCCTGCCTCAAAAAGAAGAAGAAAAAAAGTAAAAGACAAGTTTCCAGATTGAAAGACCCTAACAAGTGCAGGCTTGACCAGCAGCTTGATTCCAGTTAGACTAATTATAAAACAGGCACTTACTCTAGGCATCAACATGAGTGACCCAGCCCTTCCAACTGGCAGTTCTTAGCTTATCTCTCCATAGAGGGGTGGGTGTGTCTGTAATCTACTATTATTACCCTAGTGAAGTAACTGGCAACAGCCCAACACACAGGAAAAAGGTATCATAACTTAATCCTTAGGAATACTGGCTAAGGTAGGAGTTAGAAAACTTTTTTTCTGAAAAGAGCAGATAGTAAATAGTTTGGGCTTTGCAAGCCCCACACAGTCTCGAGTGTGTTTTCTTTTTTTCCCCCAATGCTTTAAAAAATATAAAAATCCACCCAAACTAAGAGCAGTAGAAAAACAGGCTGTAGCCAGATATGGCACACAGACTGAAGTCTCTCAACCCCTGGTCCAAGAAAATGGCTTTTAATTCAGCCCACTGTGCTGGATCAGCCCTTACCAGTTAATGTTTTAGACTGTCCTTGGAGCTGGAGGGTGGCTGCCACCCAGTGGACACCATTAGCTTTTCACTTAAGCTATCAGTGAACCAGGCCCAACCATTTATTTAATAGAGTAAACTCTGTACCTCAAATCAGTCCAAGGGCTTTACCCACAAGGTCAATTTAACATCATTTCCCACGGTAAACTTTCTTCAAATCTAGCAGTTGAATTCAGATACGTCTTCCCATACTAAACCATGGGCCAAGGTGTCTCATAGGCATATGTCAAGGGCTATGGTAATTTAGCTCTTATTACAGTGGAAATACAGATATTTGAGTCTGCCAGTAAACATGTCTTATGCCACATTAATGAATTGTACTGAGAGAAAACATATGTTTCCAGAAATTATGAAATGGTACATTCATAAATTTGACAATCTACAGAGTGTTGGTATGTGACAGCTTACAATGGCCACAAAATGCCTGTAATATCTCCAGGTTGAAAATGTGGGGAGCAGAGAGTACTGGGAATGGAAAAGGATGATAAGGACATGAGGAGCACTGTGTAGGCTTTTTTTCTCCTTTGGCTGCTCGCTCCAGGGTTGGTGTCCAAACCCTGGAGTTGTTTCCTCCCTCAAGTAGCTTCTGATATTTGGAAAGCAACCTCACTCAAGGAGGTGAAATATTACTGTAGCTCTTCCCCTTCGTCTTCAGCCCTTTTGGCAAGCCCTGTGTTCAGCTTTCCCTTCCCACATGGGACCAACGATGGTGACCTGGTAACCTGTATCCAACAAAGCCATGAAAGTTTGGGTCCCTCCTCATTTTTAAAATTTCCCCAGGGCACTTAGTTTTCTCCTTGAGGCAGCTAATGTCAGAGTAAAGGGGGGTATGGCAGGATGAAAGGACACAAACTGAGAAAGTGGCACATATACCAATAAACATGGTTTTGCCTTTTGTTTTTCGTGGGTTTTTTTTTTTTTTTTTGAGATAGAATCTCACTCCATCACACAGGCTGGAGCGCAGTGGCACGATCTCAGCTTACTGCAACCTCTGTCTCCCAGGTTCAAGTGATTCTTGTGCCTCAGCCTTCCAAGTAACTGTGACTACAGGCACGCATCACCACACCCAGTCAATTTTTGTATTTTCAGTAGGCTTTTTACTTGCTTTCAGCTTTGAGCAGCCAGTCACGTGATCAAGCAAACTAACTTACAAGGTTGCTAGTTGATATGGTTTGGCTGTGTCCCCACCCAAATCTCATCCTGAATTGTAACTCCACAATTCCCACATGTCCTGGGAGGAACCTGGTCGGAGGTGATTGAATTATGGGGGCAGGTCTTTCCTGTGCTGTTCTCATGATAGTGAATGAGTCTCATGAAATCTGATGGTTTTAAAAATGGGAGTTTCCCTGAACAAGTTCTCTCTTTGCTGCCATCCAAGAGGTGACTTGCTCCTCTTTGTCTTCTGCCATGATTGTGACGCCTCCCCATTCATGAGGAACTGTAAGTCCATTAAACCTCTTTCTTTTATAAACTGCCCAGTCTCGGGTATGTCTTTATCAGCAGCGTGAAAATGGATTAATACAGTAAACTGGTACCAGTAAAATGGGCACTGCTGAAAAGATACCTGAAAATGTTAAAGTGACTTTGGAACTGGGTAACAGGCAGAGATTAGGAAAGTTTGGAGGGCTCAGAAGAAGAGAGGAAAATCTGGGAAAGTTTGGAACTTCCTAGAGACTTGTTGAATGGCTTTGACAAAAATACTGATAGTGATATGAACAAAAAGGTCCAGGCTGAGGTGGTCTCACATGGAGATGAGGAACTTGTTGGAAACTGGAGCAAAGGTGACTCTTGTACGTTTTAGCAAAGAGACTGGCAGCATTTTGCCCCTGCCCTAGAGATCTGTGGAACTTTGAACTTGAGAGAGATGATTTAGGGTATCTGGCGGAAGCAATTTCTAAGGAGTAAAGCATTCAAGAAGTGACTTGGGTGCTGTTAAAGGCATCCACTTTTAAAAGGGAAATGGAGCATAAAGTTTGGAAAACTTGTAGCCTGACAATGCGAAAGAAAAGAAAATCCCATTTTCTGAGGAGAAATTCAAGCCAGATGCAGAAATTTGCAAAAGTAATGAGGAGCTGAATGTTAATCCCCAAGACAATGGGGAAAATGTCTCCAGGACATGTCACAGGTCTCATGGCAGCCCCTCCCATCACAGGCTCAAAGGGCTAGGAGGAAAATATGGTTTTGTGGGCCAGATCAAGGGTCCTCATGCTGCATGCAGTCCAGAAAGGTGGTGCCCTGCATCCCAGCTGCTCCAGCCATGACTGAAAGGGGCCAGCATAAGCTCAGGCCATGCGTTCAGAGGGTTCAAGCCCCAGGTCTTGGCAGCTTTCATGTGGTGTTGAGCCTGCAAGTGCATAGAAGTCAAGAACTGAGGTTTGGGAACCTCCACCTGGATTTCATAGGATGTATGTAAACATCTGCATGTCCAGGCAGAAGATTGCTGCAGGGGTGGGGTGCTCATGAAGAACCTCTGTTATAGCAGTGCAGTAGAGAAACATGGGGTTGGAGCACCCACACAGAGTCCCTACTGGGGTTCCAACCTAATAGAACTGTGAGAAAGGGTCACCATGCTCCAGACCCCATAATGGTAGATCCACCGACAGCACTGTGTGCCTGGAAAAGCCACAGACACTCAATACCAGCCCAAGAAACCAGCTGGGATAGAGGCTGTATCCTGCAGAGACACAGGGGTGGAGCTGCCCAAGACCATGAGAACCCACCTCTCGCATCAGCATGACCTGGATATGAGACATAGAGTCAAAGGGGATCATTTTGGAGCTTTCAGATTTGACAGCCCTGGCCGGGCGTGGTGGCTCACGCCTGTAATCCCAGCACTTTGGGAGGCCGAGGTGGGCATATCACGAGGTCAGAAGATCAAGACCATCCTGGCTAACACGATGAAACCCTGTCTCTACTAAAAAAAAAAAAAAAAAAAAAAAAGTTGGCTGGGCGTGGTGGTGGGCGCCTGTAGTCCCAGCTGCTCAGGAGGCTGAGGCAGCAGAATGGTGTGAACCCGACAGGCGGAGCTTGCAGTGAGCCAAGATTGAGCCACTGCACGCACTCCAGTCTGGGTGACAGAGCGAGACTCTGCCTCAAAAAAAAAAAAGAAAGAAAGAAAGATAGAAAGAAAGATTTGACAGCCCTGCTGGATTTGGAACTAGCATGGGGCCTGTAGCCCCTTTGTTTTGGCCAGTTTCTCCCATTTGGAACAGCTGTATTTATCCAATGCCTGTACCTTCATTGTATCTAAGAAGTAACTAATTGCTTTTGATTTTACGGGCTTATAGCCAGAAGGGACTTGCCTTGTCTCAGGTGAGACTTTGGACTGTGGACTTTTGAGTTAAAGCTGAAATAAGTTAAAACTTTGGGGGACTGTTGGGAAGGCATGACTGGTTTTGAAATGTGAGAACATTTGAGATTTGAGAGCGGTCAGAAGCAGAATGATATGGTTTGGCTGTGTCCCCTCCACCAAATCTCATCTTGAATTTTAACTCCTACAATTCCCACAACCCAGTGGGAGACGACTGAATTATTGGGAAGGATGGTATTTCCCGCACTGTTCTCATGATAGTGAATGAGTTCTCATGAGGTCTCATGGTTTTAAAAATGGGAGTTTCCCTGCACAAGTTCGCTCTTTGCCTGCCTCAATCCATGTAAGACATGTGACTTGCTCCTCACCTTCTGCCATCATTGTGAGGCCGCTCCAGCCACATCAAATTGTAAGCCCATTAACCTCTTTCTTTTGTAAATTGCCCAGTCTCAGGTATGTCTTTATCAGCAGTGTGAAAATGGACTAATACATTAGTTTACCTAAAGGTCTGTATCCTCACTGCTGACATGTATTACTTCAGCCTCAGGGATCCTTTATGCAGCCATAGCAATACTGCCTTTTGACTTAGAGGCACAGGACTTACTACCACATTGTCAAGATAACCTTTCCTTTTTCTATCACATGGGTGAGTGTGAACAACAACCAAAGAACCATTTAGGCAGCTTGTCTGAACCCTCTGCTTAACCTCTAAACATTCATTAACAGGTAGGGCAGTGGGGTGATTCTCTTCACACCCACTCCTTATATCCAACACTTGGACAAAAACACTGAGTATCAAATTCCGGGGAATCTCCTTACATCTCCTAACCTGGCCCATAAGGGTCCTTGTACTCCTTCCAGAAAGCCATCTATCAGGACCCTATTTGCTCCCAAAACTACATAAAAGCTGCTAGAGCTGTAAGTATGTTTAGCATAGTTGCAGAATACCAGGTGAATATACAAAAATCAATTGTATTTCTACATACTACCAACGAACAAATGGAAATAAATGAAAATTTTTAAAATGCCACTTAAAATAACATGCAAAATATAAAAATGCTTAGGAATAAGTCTCAAGATAGATGTGAAAGACACTGTTATGAGAATGAAAAGATGTCAAAGACTGTGTGTAAATATTTACAAGCATATGTCTTACTTGCATTCTGAATATATAAAGAACTCTCAAATCTCAACAATAAGGAAAAAAACTCAATTTTATAAAAGGATAAAAGGTTTGAATAGACGGTTCACCAAAAAAAGATATACATATGGTACCAAAAAAAACACAAAAAACCTGAGAATATAAAAAACCTGAGAATATGTTCAACATTATTATTGGTCAACAGGAAAATGCAAATTAAAAATATAATAAGATACAACTAGACACCTTTTACAGTGGCTAAAATTTAAAAGACCAAACATAACAAATGGGGGTGAGGATCTGAAAAAACTGAACCTTCATACACTGTTAATGAGAACAACCACTTTGGGAAACAATTTAGCAGTTTCTTAAAAAGTTAAACATACAGCTACCCAATGATCTAGCCATTTCATTCACAGGTATTGACTGAAATGAATAAAAAAGTAAATGTCTATACAAAGACTTATACATGTACATTTATGGTCATTTTATTTGTAATAGCCAAAAGCTAGAAACAATCAAATGTCTATGATCAAGTGAATGAATATATTCATATAATGGAATATGAATGAACAACAAAAAAGAATAAACTTTATACGAAAAACCTCCAAATACGCCGAGTGAAAGAAGCCAGAAAAAATGACTTTCTCTTGTAAGATTCTATTTACATAAAGCTCTAGAAAATGCAAACTGATCATCATGGGAAAAAGAAAATACCAGTTTGATGATAGATGGAGATAAGGGAGAACAAAAGGGAAAGATTACCCAGAATCACAAAAAAAAATTGAGGGGAAACTTGTAGAGTGTGATGGATAGCTTCACCATCTTCCATGTAGTTACAATTTCACAATGAATAATATACAAAACTATAAATTTAAAATGTGCAGTTTATTGCATGTCATGTCTACCCTCCTACCACCAATAGAAACATAAACAAAACCCTCCAACCCAGGATTCTAGCCACAGATAATATGACTGGTAAACTCTGTCAACTATTTAAATTCTCAACTTATTTTATGAAGCCAGTATAATCCTGAAATCAAATGACTAAAGACATTAAATGAAAACAAAAGTATAGACCCTGACCAGTATCTTCCATGAGTAGAGATGCAAAAATCCTTTTAAAAACAGAAAATGAATACAGCAGTATACAGAAAGGATACTATCCCTCAAATACAATATTGGATTAACATTTTACCATCTTTACACAGACTGACGGATAAAACTATATAACTTTCTCAATAGATAAATTTGCTTTAAAAATTCAACACAAGGCCGGGCGTGGTGGCTCACGCCTGTAATCCCAGCACTTCGGGAGGCCGAGACAGGCAGATCACGAGGTCAGGAGATCGAGACCATCCTGGCTAACACGGTGAAACTCCGTCTTTACTAAAAATACAAAAAATTAGCCGGGCGTGGTGGTGGGCGCCTGTAGTCCCAGCTACTCGGGAGGCTGAGGCAGGAAAATGGCGTGAACTCGAGAGGCGGAGCTTGCAGTGAGCCGAGATCGCACTACTGCACTCCAGCCTGGGTGACAGAGCGAGACTATGTCTCAAAAAAAAAAAAAGAAAAAAAAAAAAAAATACAACACAAATGTATGATTAACAAATAAACTCGGCCGGGCACAGTAGCTCACACCAGTAATCCTACCACTCTGGGAGGTAGACACGGGTGGATCACCAGAGGTCAGGAGTTTAAGACCAGCCTGGACAACATGGTGAAACCCTGTCTCTACTAAAAATACAAAAAAATTAGCTGGGCATGGTGGCAGATGCCTGTAATCCCAGCTTCTCGGGAGGGTGAGGCAGAAGAACTGCTTGAACCCAGGAGGCAGAGGTTGCAGTGAGCCAAGACTGTGCCACTGCACTCCAGCCTGAGCAACAGAGCATGGCTCCATCTCCAAAAGAAAAAAAAAAATAACTCGTGGAAATTTTATGAATAAAAGTAGCCAATAAATAACACCTAGCACTTAAAATGCTTATAACATTATAGCATTGAAGGCTATCATCCTAATAATTCTCAACTAACCAAGGATATTCACTCAAACCACTTCTATTCAATATTGTACTAGAGATCCTAGCCACTACAATAACACAAGAAAAAAATGTAATAAAGATTGAAAATTTAAAAAAACCACCAGTTATATATACTGAAGAAATAAAACCAAGCTTTTAGAAACTCTACCAGAAAACAGAAAAATGTTAGCCCTCCCAAAATAACCCTGATATCAACACAAGCCAAAAACAAAATTAGAAGATAATCTCTTTTATAATCACTTATGCAAAAGTCCCAAGCACAGTATTAGCACATTAAAGCCAGTTATTACAAAATGTATCTCAGCTAAGTGATTGAAATGAATACATGGAAGGCTTAATATTTCAAAAATGCAGTCAATGTAATTCACTACATATGTATTTCTCTTTCAAAGAAGAAAAAAATACTATAATTTCAATAATTAAAAAATAATAAAATTCAATATCCATTTATGAAAAAAAAAACTTTCAGCGACCTAGGAAAAAGGGGAAATTCCTTAATCTGATTAAGACTATCTAGATGGCAGAGTAGAAACAGCCACGTTTGGAGGCTCCCATCAAAAAGAACCATAATAAAACTGTGAAGCCCTCACCAGCCATAAAGGTATCCAGGTTCTCTCATCAGAACTGACCAGAAAGCTCATGTGATCCATGAAGAGAAAGGAAGAACAGTGCGGTATGGCAGCCCACCTGAGAGCCACAGGGGGGCAGGGGAACAACCTCCCCATAGCCAAGGGAGGCAGTGAGTGGGCATTCCACCCAGCTTGGCAAACTGTGGTTTCTCCACAGAACTGCGCAACCCATGGATCAGAAGATCCGACTTGCAAACCCATGCCACCGGGCCCTAGGGGGTCCCAACCCCGGAGTTGTGCAGATTCTCAATAGCCTTTCAGCTGGAATCTGCTGAAGCCTACTGAGCTCCCCAGAGGAGGGGCAACCAGCACCACAGCTGCAGCTGTCTGCTGTCTAAGCCATTTTAGCTCCTTGGGGTAGGGGCAGCAGCCAGCACTGGGACTCACAACTGCCTAACATGCTAAGCTCCCTGGGTGAGGGAAGGGCAGCATCCATCTCTATAGCCAGGCTGTGATTTTCCCCTGCTGGAATCAGGGAGGCTGCACGGCTTGGTCCCAAGACATGCCCCCCACTGGCTGTGGCAGATTGCGGCCAGAGCGGCCCCTTCAGGCGTGACCCTGATTCATTCTTCCTCATTGGGAGGGGCTTCACTGCAGGAACTCTAATAATTCCAGGCAGAGGTTCAAGGACAGAACCTGGATCTCCTGTACCTGAACCCCTAGAGAAAAGGGTGGCAGTAGTCTCTGCAGACCAGCAAACTTAGCCTTTCTTCCTGGGGGTTCTGAGGAATCCAGGAAGCCCAGACGACGCAGTTCCCCCACGTAAAGCATAACCCCTCCACCAATGGACAAAGTGCTTTGTTAAATAGGTCCTGTTCGGCAGGGCGCGGATGGTGGCTCACGCCTGTAATCCCAGCACTTTGGGAGGGCGAGGCGGGTGGATCAAGAGGTCAGGAGATCGAGACCACCCTGGCCAACATGGTGAAACTGGTTTCCGTCTCTACCAAAAATACAAAAATTAGCTGGGCGTGGTGACACACACTTGTAATTCCAGCTACTTGGGAGGCTGTGGCAGGAGAATCGCTTGAACCTGGGAGGCAGAGGTTGCAGTGAGCCAAGATGGTGCCACTGCACTCCAGCCTGGCGACAACATAGCAAGACCTCATCTTTTTTTTTTTTAAAAAAAAAAAAAGGTCCTGTTCCCCATATCCCTAACTGGGTGAGACCCTCCAACAGGGGTTGTCAGACACCCTATACAGGAGCAATCCTACTGGCATAGGTTGGTGCCCCTCAAGGTCAGAGATACCAGAAGAAGGAGCAGGCACCCATCTTTGCAGTTCTGCAGCCTCCTTGAGTGACATCTACAGGCACGGGAACAAACCACATGTATAGGGCCTGAAGTGAATCCCCAGCAAACTGCAGCAGCCCTACAGAAGAGGGACCCGACAACTGAAAAAACAACAACAAAACACAAAGAAGCAGAAAGCAACAACAACACCATCAACAACAGCTGACCCATCCATGGGTCAGCAGCCTCAAAGATCAAACTGGACAAACTCACAAAGATGAGAAAAAATGCTGAAAACCTGAAAGGACAGACTGCCACTTCTCCAAATAATCACAATGTGTCTCCAGCAAGGGCACAGAACAAGACACAGGATGAGACAGATGAAGTGACAGAAATAGGTTTCAGAAAATGGGTAATAAAAAACTATGCTGAGTTAAAGGACTATGTTTTAACTCAATGCAAAGAGCTAAGAACCTTGATAAAAGGTTAAAGGAGCTGCTAACCAGAATAACCACTTTAAAGAGGAACATAAATGACCTGATGGAGAGAAAAAACACCACTTGAGAACTTCGTGAAGCATACACAACTATCAATAGCCAAATCGACAAAGCAGAAGAAAGGATATCAGAGTTTGAAGCCCACCTTGCAGAAATAAGGCATGCAGACAAGACTAGAGAAAAAAGAATGAAAAGGAATGAACAAAGCCTCCAAGAAATATGGGGCTTCATGAAAAGACTGAATCTACGATTGACTGGAGTACCTGAAGGAGATGGGGAGAACAGAAACAAGCTACAAAACACACTTCAGGATATTATCCAGGAGAACTTCCCCAACATAGCAAAACAGGCCAACATTGAAATTCAGGAAATACAGAAAACACTACTAAGATACTCCATGAGATCAACCCAAAGACACTTAATCATCAGATTCTCCAAGGTCAAAATAAAGGAAAAAATGTTAAGAGCAGGCAGAAAGCAAGCCCAGGTCACCTACAAAGGAAGCCAATCGGATGAACAGCATAACTCTTAGCAGAAACGATAAGCCAGAAGAGACTAGGGGTCAATATTCAACATTCTTAAAGAAAAGAATTTTCAACCCAGAATTGCATATCCAGTCAAACTAAGCTTCATAAGCAAAGGAGAAATAAAATCCTTTCCAGAGAAGCAAATGCTGAGGGATTTTGTTACCACTAGGCCTGCCTTGCAAGAGCTGCTGAAAGAAGCACTAAATATGCAAAGGATAAACCAGTACCAGACATTGCAAAAATACACCAAACTATAAAGACCAATGACACTATGAAGAAACTGCATCAACTAGTGTGCAAAATAACCAGATACCATCATGATGACAGGATCAAATTCACACATAACAATATTAACTTTAAATGTAAATGGGCTAAACACCCCAATTAAGACACAGACTGGCAAACTGGAAAGAGTGAAGCTCCTTCAGTGTGTGGTATTCAGGAGACCGATCTCACGTGCAAAGACACACACAGGCTCAAAATAAAGGGATGGAGGAAAATTTACCAAGTAAATGGAAAGCAAGATAAAGCAGGGGTTGCAATCCTAGTCTCTGACAAAACAGAATTTAAACCAACAAAGATCAGAAAAAACAAAAGAAGAGCATTACATAATGGTAAAGGGAACAATTCAAAAAGAAAAGCTCACCATTCGAAATACATATGCACCCAATACAGGACAACCAAATTCACAATACAAGTTCTTAGAGACCTACAAAGAGTCTTAGACTTCCACACAATAATAGTGAGAGACTTTACCACCTCACTCTAAATATCGGACAGATCAATGAGAGAGAAAATTAGTAACGATAGAGGGAAATTAGTAACGATAGAGACTTGAACTCAGCTCTGGATCAAGTGGACCCAAGAGACATCTACAGAACTCTCCACCCCAAATCAACAGAATATACATTCATCTCGGTGCCACATGGTACTTATTCTAAAATCGACCACATAATTGAAGTAAAATACTCCTTACCAAATGCAAAAGAACAGAAATCATAACAGTCTCTCAGACCACAGCGCAATCAAATTAGAACGCGGGATTAAGAAACTCACTCAAAACCATACAATTATATGGAAATTGAACAACCTGCTCCTGAATGACTCCGGGTAAATAATGAAATTAAGGAAGAGATCAAGTTCTTTGAATCCAGTGAGAACAAAGAGACAACATACCAGAATCTCTGGGACACAGATAAAGCAGTGTTAAGAGTGAACTTCACAGCACTAAATGCTGACATCAGAAAGCTAGAAAGTTCTCAAATTGACACCCTAAAATCACAATTTAAAGAGGTAGAGAGGCAAGAGCAAACTAAGAGCAGACCTCTTTGAAGTACAAAGAGGAGCTGGTATCATTCCTTCTGAAAGTATTCCAAACAAATGAAAAGGAGGGACTCCTCCCTAACACATTTTTGGAAGCCAGCATCATCCTGACACCAAAACCAGGAAGAGACACAACAACGGAAAAACTTCAGGCCAATATCCTTGATGAACATCGAAGTGAAAATCCTCAATAAAATGCCACCAAACTGAATCCAACAGCACATCAAAAAACCTACCCAACACAATCAAGCAGGCTTCATCCCTGGGATGCAAGGCCAATTCAAAATATGCAAATCAATAAATGTAATCCATCACATAAACAGAACCAAAGACAGAAACCATGTGATTATCTGAATAGAAACAGAAAAGCTCCTGGATAAAATTCAGTATCTCTTCATGTTAAAAATGCTCTATAAGGGTGGTTCCAAGATGGCCCAATAGGAACAGCTGCAGGTTACGGCTCCCAGCATGAGTGACACGGAAGACAGGTGATTTCTGCATTTCCAACTGAGGTACCTGGTTCATCTCACTGGGACGTGTCGGACAGTGGGTGCAGGACAGTGGGTGCAGCCCACTGAGTGAGAGCCAAAGCAGGGCGAGGCATCGCCTCACCTGGGAAGAGCAAGGTGGAAGGGAATTCCCTTTCCTAGCCAAGGGGAACCGTGACACACAGCACCTGGAAAATTGGGTCACTCCCACCCTAATACTGTGCCTTTCCAAGGGTCTTAGCAAACGGCACACCAGGAGATTATATCCTGTGCCTGGCTTGGAGGGTCCCATGCCCACGGGGTCTCCCTCATTGCTAGCACAGTAGTCTGAGATCTAACTGCAAGGTGGCAGTGAGGCTGGGGGAGGGGTGACTGCCATTGCTGAGGCTGGAGTAGGTAAACAAAGCGGCCAGGAAGCTCCCAAAGCTCGAACTGCGTGGAGCCCACCGCAGTTCAAGGAGGCCTGCCTGCCTCTGTAGACTCCACCTCTGGAGACAGGGCATAGCCAAACAAAAGGCAGCAGAAATCTCTGCAGATTTAAATGTCCCTGACAGCTTTGAAGGGAGTAGTGGTTCTCCCAGCACGGAGTTTGAGATCTGAGAACAGACAGCCTGCCTCCTCAAGTGGGTCCCTAACCCCCAAGTAGGCTAACCGGGAGTACCCCCTCAGTAGGGGCAGACTGACACCTCACAAGGCCAGGTACCTCTCTGAGACAAAGCTTCCAGAGGAATGATCAGGCAGCAACATTTGCTGTTCAGCAATATTCCCTCTTCTGCAGCCTCCACAGATGATACCCAGGCAAACAGGGTCTGGAGTGGACCTCCAGCAAACTCAAACAGAGCTGCAGCTGACAGTCCTGACTGTTAAAAGGAAAACTAACAAACAGAAATGACATTCACACCAAAATCCCATCTGTACATCACCATCATCAAAGTCCAACAGTAGATAAAACCACAAAGATGGGGAAAAAACAGAGCAGAAAAGCTGAAAATTCTAAAAATCAGAGCACCTGTCCCCCTCCAAAGGAACGCAGCTCCTCACCAGCAATGGAACATAGCTGGATGAAGAATGACTTTGTAGAGTTGAGAGAAGGCTTCAGACGATCAAACTTCTCCGAGCTAAAGGAGGAAGTTCGAACCCAACGCAAAGAAGCTAAAAACCTTGAAAGAAGATTAGACGAATGGCTAACTAGAATAAACAATGTAGAGAAGTCCTTAAATGACCGGATGGAGCTGAAAACCATAGCACGAGAACTACATGACAAATGCAAAAGCTTCAGTAACCAACTCGATCAACTGGAAGAAAGAGTATCAGTGATTGAAGATCAAATGAATGAAACGATGCGTGAAGACAAGTGTAGAGAAAAAAAGAGTAAAAAAGAAATGAACAAAGCCTCCAAGAAACATGGGATTATGTGAAAAAACCAAATCTACATCTGATTGGTGTGCCTGAAAGTGACGGGGAGAATGGAACCAAGTTGGAAAACACTCTTCAGGATATTATCCAGGAGAACTTCCCCAACCTACCAAGGCAGACCAACATTCAAATTCAGGAAATACAGAGAACGCCACAAAGATACGCCTCGAGAAGAGCAACTCTAAGACACATAATTGTGAGATTCACCAAAGTTGAAATGAGGAAAAAATATTAAGGGCAGCCAGAGAGAAAGGTTGGGTTACCCTCAAAGGGAAGTCCATCAGACAAACAGCGGATCTCTCCATAGAAACTCTACAAGCCAGAAGAGAGTGGGGGCCAATATTCAACATTCTGAAAGAAAAAACTTTTCAACCTAGAATTAAATATCCAGTCAAACTAAGTTTCATAAGTGAAGGAGAAATAAAATCGTTCACAGACAAGCAAATGCTGAGAGATTCTGTCACCATCAGGCCTGCCCTACAACAGCTCCTGAAGGAAGCACTAAACATGGAAAGGAATAACTGGTACCAGCCACTGCAAAAATATGCCAAAATGTAAAGACCATCGATGCTAGGAAGAAACTGCATCAACTAACGAGCAAAATAACCAGCTAACATCATAATGACAGGATCAAACTCACACATAACAATATTAACCTTAAATGTAAATGGGCTAAATGCTCCAAATAAAAGACATAGACTGGCAAATTGGATAAAGAGTCAAGACCCATCAGTTTGCTGTATTCAGGAGACCCATCTCACGTGCAAAGACACACAAAGGCTCAAAATAAAGGGATGGAGGAAGATCTACCAAGCAAATGGAAAACAAAAAGAGGCAGGGGTTGCAATACTAGTCTCTCATAAAACAGACTTTAAGCCAACAAAGATCAAAAGAGACAAAGGTGGTCAATACATAATGGTAAAGGGAACAATTCAACAAGAAGAGCTAACTATCCTAAATATATATGCATCCAATACAGGAGCACCCAGATTCATAAAGCAAGTCCTTAGAGACTTACAAAGAGATTTAGACTACCACACAACAATAACTGGAGACTTTAACACCCCACTGTCAGCATTAGACAGATCAACGAGACAAAAAGTTAACAAGGATATCCAGGAATTGAACTCAGCTCCGAACCAAACAGACCTAATAGACATCTAGAGAACTCTCCACCCCAAATCAACAGAATATACATTCTTCTCAGCACCACATCACACTTATTCCAAAACTGACTACATAGTAGGAAGTAAAGCACTCCTCAGCAAATGTAAAAGAACAGAAATTATAACAAACTATCTCTCAGACCACAATGCAATCAAACTAGTACTCACGATTAACAAACTCACTCAAAACCGCTCAACTACATGGAAACTGAACAACCTGCTCCTGAATAACTACCAGGCACATAACGAAATGAAGGCAGAAATAAAGATGTTCTTTGAAACCAATCAGGATAAAGATACAACGTACCAGAATCTCTGGGACACATTTGAAACAGTGTATAGAGGGAAATTTATAGCACTAAATGCCCACAACAGAAAGCAGGAAAGATCTAAAATTGACACCCTAACATCACCATTAAAAGAACTAGAGAAGCAAGAGCAAACATATTCAAAAGTTGGCAGAATGCAAGAAATGATGAAGATCAGAGCAGAACTGAAGCAGATAGACACACAAAAAACCCTCCAAAAAAATCAATGAATCCAGGAGCTGGTTTTTTGAAAAGATCAACAAAATTGATAGACTGCTAGCAAGACTAATAAAGAAGACAGAGAGATGAATCAAATAGATACAATACAAAATGATAAAGGGGATATCACCACCAATCCCACAGAAATAAAAACTACCATCACAGAACACTATAAACACTCCTATAGAAATAAACTAGAAAACCTAGAAGAAATGGATAAATTCCTGGACACATACACCCTTCCAAGACTAAACCAGGAAGAAGGTGAATCGCTGAACAGACCAATAATAGGCTCTGAAATGGAGGCAATAATTAATATCCTACCAACCAAAAAAAGACCAGGACCAGACAGATTCACAGCAGAATTCTACCAGAGGTACAAGGAGGAGCTGGTAACATTCCTTCTGAAACTATTCCAATCAATAGAAAAAGAGGGAATCCTCCCTAACTCATTCTGTGAGGTCAACATCATCCTGATACCAAAGCCTGGCAGAGACACAACAAAAAAAGAGAATTTTAGACAAATATCCCTGATGAACATCGATGCAAAAATCCTCAATAAAATACTGGCAGACTGAATCCAGCAGCACATCACAAAGCTTATCCACCATGGTCAAGTGGGCTTCATCACTGAGATGCAAGCCTGGTTCAACTTACGCAAATCAATAAACGTAATCCAGCATATAAACAGAACCAAAGACAAAAACCACATGATTATCTCAATAGATGCAGAAAAGGCCTTTGACAAAACTCAACACCCCTTCATGCTAAAAACTCTCAATAAGTTCGGTATTGATAGATTGTATCTTAAAATAATAAGAGCTATTTATGACAAACCCAGAGCCAATATCATACTGAATGGGCAAAAACTGGAAGCATTCCCTTTGAAAACTGGCACAAGACAGGGATGCCTTCTCTCACCACTCCTATTCAACACAGTGTTGGAAGTTCTGGCCAGGGCAATCAGGCAGGAGAAACAAATAAAGGGTACTCAATTAGGAAAAGAGGCAATAGTCCCCATTTGCAGATAACATGATTGTATATTTAGAAAACCCCATAATCTCAGTCCAAAATCTCCTTAAGCTAATAAGCAACTTCAGCAAAGTCTCAGGATACAAAATCAATGTGCAAAAATCACAAGCATTCTTATACACCAGTAACAGACAAATAGAGAGCCAAACCATGAGTGAACTCCCATTCACAATTGCTTCAAAGAGAATAAAATACCTAGGAATCCAACTTACAAGGGATGTGAAGAACCTCTTCAAGGAGAACTATAAACCACTGCTCAGTGAAATAAAAGAGGACACCAACAAATGGAAGAACATACCATACTCATGGACAGGAAGAATCAATATCGTGAAAATGGCCATACTGCCCAACGTAATTTATAGATTCAATGCCATCCCCATTAAGCTACCAATGACTTTCTTCACAGAATTGGAAAAAACTACTTTAAAGTTCATATGGAACCAAAAAAGAGCCCACATTGCCAAGACGATCCTAACCCAAAAGAACAAAGCTGGAGGCATCACACTACCTGACTTCAAACTATACTACAAGGCTACAGGATCTAAAACAGCATGGTACTGGTACCAAAACAGAGATATAGACCAATGGAACAGAACAGAGCCCTTAGAAATAATACCACATCTACAACCATCTGATCTTTGAAAAACCTGAGAAAAACAAGAAATGGGGAAAGGATTCCCTATTTAATAAATGGTCCTGGGAAAACTGGCTAGCCATATGTAGAAAGCTGAAACTGGATCCCTTCCTTACTCCTTATGCAAAAATAAATGAGAGACTTACGTGTTAGACCTAAAACCATAAAAACCCTAGAAGAAAACCTAGGCAATACCATTCAGGGCATAGAAATGGGCAAAAACTTCAAGTCTAAAACACCAAAAGCAACGGCAACAAAAGCCAAAATTGACAAATGGGATCCAATTAAACTAAAGAGCCTCTGCACAGCAAAAGAAACATACCATCAGAGGGAACAGGCAACCTACAGAATGGGAGAAAATTTTTGCAATCTACTCATCTGACAAAGGGCTAATATTCAGAACCTACAAAGAACTCAAACAAATTTACAAGAAAAAAAAAAACAACCCTATCAAAATGTGGGCAAAGGATATGAACAGACACTTCTCAAAAGAAGCATTTATGCAGCCAACAGACACACGAAAAAATGCTCATCATCACTCGTCATCAGAGAAATGCAAATCAAAACCACAATGAGATACCATCTCACACCAGTTAGAATGGCGATCATTAAAAAGTTAGGAAACAATAGGTGCTGGAGAGGATGTGGAGAAATAGGAACACCTTTACACTGTTGGTGGGACTGTAAACTAGTTTAACCATTGTGAAAGATAACGTGGTGATTCCTCAAGGATCTAGAACTAGAAATACCATTTGACCCAGCCATCCCATTACTGGGTATATACCCAAAGGATTATAAATCATGCTGCTATAAAGACACATGCACACATACGTTGACTGCGGCCCTATTCACAATAGAAAAGACTTGGAACCAACCCAAATGTCCATCAATGATAGACTGGATGAAGAAAATGTGACACATATACACCATGGAATAATATACATCCATAAAAAAGGATGAGTTCATGTCCTTTGTAGGCACATGGATGAAGCTGGAAATCATCATTCTGAGCAAACTATCGCAAGGATAGAAAACCAAACACTGCATGTTCTCACTCATAGGTGGGAATTGAACAATGAGAACACTTGGACACAGGGTGGGGAACATCACACACTGGGGTCTGTCGTGGGGTGGGGGAAGAGGGGAGGGGGGAGGGATAGCATTAGGAGATATACCTAATGTAAATGACAAGTTAATGGGTGTAGCACATCAACGTGGCACATGTATACATATGTAACAAACCTGCACATTGTGCACAGTGCCCTAGCACTTAAAGTATAATAAATAAATACAAAAGAAAAAGAAAAAAATCCTCTATAATAAACTAGGTATTGCTTGAACATATCTCAAAATAATGAGCTACTTATGACAAACCCACAGCCAATATCATACTAAATGGGCGAAAGCTGGAAGCAGAAAACCAGTACAAGACAAGGATGCCCTCTCTCACCAATCCTATAAAACATAGTATTGGAAGTTCTGGCCAGGACAATCAGACAAGAGAAAGAAATAAAAGGTATTCAAAAAAGAAAAGAGGAAGTCAAACTGTCTCTGTTTGAAGATGGCATTATATTATATTTAGAAAACTCAATCATCTCAGTGCAAAAACTCCATAAACTGATAAGCCACTTCAGCAGTCTCAGGATACAAAATCAATGTGCAAAAACCACAAGCATTCCTCTACACCAACAATATACAACCAGAGAACCAAATCATGAAAGAACTCCCATTCACAGTTGCTACAAAGAGAATAAAATACCTAGGAATACAGGTAACAAGGGATGTGAAGGACCTCTTCAAGCAGAACTACAAACCACTGCTCAAGGAAATAAGAGAGGACACAAGCAAATGGAAAAACATTCCATCCTCATGGACAGTAAGAACCAATATCGTGAAAATGGCCATACTGCCCAAAGTAATTTATAGATGCAATGTTATTCCCATCAAACTATCATTGACATTCTTCATAGAATTAGAAAATCTTTAAATTTCATATGGAATCAAAGAAGAATCCATATAGCCAAGACAATCATGAGCAAAAAGAACAAAGTTGGAGGCATCATACTACTGGACTTCAAGCTATACTACGAGGCTACAATAATCAAAACAGCATGGTACTGGTACCAAAACAGGCATATATGGAACAGAACAGAGATCTCAGAAATAACACCACACATCTACAACCATCTGATCTTCAACAAACCTGACAAAAACAAGAAATGGGGAAAGGATTCCCTATTCAATAAATGGTCCTGGGAAAACTGGCTAGCCATATGCAGAAAACTGAAACTGGATCCTTCCTTACACCTTATACAAAAATTAACTCAAGATGGATTAAAGACTTAAATGTAAAACCCAATACCATAAAAAAACTTAGAAGAAAACCTAGGCAATATCATTCAGGACACAGGCATGGGCAAAGACTTCATGATGAAAATGCCAAAAAGCAATTGCAACAAAAACCAAAATTGACAAAATGGGATCTAATTAAACTAAAGAGCTTCTGCACAGCAAAAGAAACTATCATCAGAATGAATAGGCAACCTACAGAGAGGGAGAAAATTTTTGCAATCTACACATCATGCAAAGGTCTAATATCCAGAATCTACAAGGAACTTACACAAATTCACATGAAAAAAATAACCCCATCAAAAAGTAGGCAAAAGATTTGAACGGACACTTCTCAAAAGAAGACATTCACATGGCCAACAAACATACAAAAAAAAAAAAAAAAAAGCTCAACATCACTGACCATCAGAGAAATGCAAATCAAAACCACAACGAAATACCATCTCATGCCAGTCAGAATGGCAATTATTAAAAAGTCAAGAAACAATAGATACCGGCGAGGCTGTGGGGAAACAGGAATGCTTTTACCCTGTTGGTGGGAATGTAAATTAGTTCAACAATTGTGGAAGGCAGTATGGCCATTTTTCAAGGATCTAGAACCAGAAATACCATTTGACCCAGCAATCCCATCACTGAGTATATACCCAAAGGATTATAAATCATTCTGCTATAAAGACACATGCACATGTATATTCACTGCAGCACTATCTACAATAGCAAAAACATGGAACCAACCCAAATGCCAATGACAGACTGGATAAAGAAAATGTGGTACATATACACCATGGAACGCTACGCAGCCATAAAAAAGAATGAGATTATGTCCGTTGCAGGGACATGAATGAAGCTGGAAGCCACAATCATCAGCAAACTAACACAGGAACAGAAACCAAACACTGCACGTTCTCACTCATAAGTGGGAGACACAGATCCACAGAAGAGAACAACAAACACCAGGGCCTGTTGGGTGATGCGGGTTTAGGGGAAGGAATTTAGAGGATGGGTCAATAGGTGCAGCAAACCACCATGGCACATGTATACCTATATAACAAATCTGCAGGTTCTGCATATGTATCCCATTTTTTTTACAAGAAATAAAGAAAAAAGTCATAAAAAAAGAATACATAAAACATCTTGAAGCTTAATCATGAAATATTAAAAACTTTCCCTTTTAAATTGAAAATGAGACAAAAATATGCACTATTATCATTTCTATTCAAACTTGAACTGGTGGTGCTTGACATCACAACAGGCAAAAAATAAAATAAAAGCTAAAGTTTTGGAATGAAAGAATTTAACTACTACTACTATCAAATAACATCATTTTGCATGTAAAAAAGCAGAAAGTATATAAATTATTATAATAAGTGAATAAGTTTTAAATTAATTCAGTATCATTTGTCTTAATAGAGGATGTTGAGCATTAATTTAATGACATGTGGTAGGTTTTAAAGTAGGATTTAGGCGGCAATACTATATTGTGCAGTAGTTAAGAGCACTGGCTTTGGAGTAAGTTAGACCTGAATTTGAAATCTTGTTCTGGTATCTCTTACTCATTTGATCTGGGACAAGCTATCTAACCTCAAAAAGGCTTGATTGCCAAACTATTAATAATAATTGTTTGTTGAGAGACCCAAATTAATATAGTTATAAAAAGTTTCACTGTTATGTTATTTTCATTGTCTGTGGCCTCAAAATTTGTAAGTGGGAGAGTTGAGCTTTGACCACAGGCATTCTAGCTCCAAAGTTTGCGCACATAATAAAGGCATAGTGTCTCTCCAAAATATTAGTTTGGCAAATACAAATACAAATTATATACTGCCATCAAAAAATTTCCAGCTGGGAAAGATAAAGAGATAAACACATAACTACAGCAAGGAAAAATTAAATGAGTGCTACAATGAGTAAAATGAAAGACTGATAATATCAAACGTTGATGATTATATGAAACAACTAGAACTCTTATGCATTGATAGTAAGAATTTAAAGTGGTGCAACTACAATTGGAAAAAGACTTGGCAGTATCTTATAAAGTATGGATGCTATTTAACCCATCAATTACACTAATATTTATCCAAGAAAAATAAGAACATATACAATCTTCATTATTCAGATTCCACATTTGTGAATTCACCTTCTAACTAAAATTTGTTGGTAACCCCAAAATCAATACTTGAAGCTATTTCACAATAATTTGTAGATGTGTACAGAGTAGCAAAAATTGGACTCAGCAGACAGATACATTCTCAGCTGATGTGGAACATATCAATACTCTCTCTTGTTTTGGCAATCATACTGTAAACAAGCGTCCTTTTCATGGTCTATTTTATGCTATGTTTTTCAAGTGGTGAAGCTTTTTGTTGGCAATTTTGCTGTGTAGAATGGTGTCATGAAGAGTACTGAAGTGCTGTGTAGTATTCCTGGAGAGTGCAAGAAGGCTGTGGAGGGCCTTAAGGAGAAAATATATTTTAGATAAAGTTTATTCAGACATCAGTTCTAGTGCGGTTGGCTGTGAATTCAATGTTAATGAAGCAACAATATACAGTAAATAAGGTGGCTTTAAACACAAACACGCATAAAACAAAATTATATGTAAAATGTTGTGACCAAAGGATCACAAGAACCTAAGCCTGTATTTCCCCTAGAAGCAATGGTTTAGTATTCAATAATTCAGTGTCCATGGTGACTTTACAGAACATAACTAGAGTAAATAATGAGAATCAGTAATATCCACAAAAAGGCTTACATGTACATATTCACAGTAGCTCTACTCACAATAGCCAAAAACTTAAAATAATCAAAAAATCCATAAACCTAATGGATACATAAATTATAAAACAGCCACAGAATGGAACAGTACTAAGCAATAAAATGGAATGGACTATTGTTCCAAGCAATAATAACAGATAAATCTCAGAAACATGTTAAGCAAAAGAAGACTTACACAAAGAGTGTAATTCCATTTACATGGAAAGAACAAGAAAGGTAAAACAAATAAAAGGCGAAGAAAAGCTAAAGCAGTCTTCATGAGGGTGGGAACACTGACTGGAAAGAGGCAATAGAAAGTTTATGGAGAGACAGAAACATTCTATCTATACTTTGAAAGGGGATTGGGTTTCGTGTGCATACTTAATTGTCAAAATTGTCCAGCTCAGATTTGTGAATTTGAATTATGTAAATTTTATCTTAAAGAATTACCAAAAACTGAGTGGATGGTGAAAAGCGGAGGAAGAAAACTAAACGAGAATGTCATAAGGATAACTTGTATCTGAGTGATGGGTACACAGTGATACATCATACTGTAAACTTCATTGTGTTTATTTTGTATAGTCCCTAAATTTTCCAAAACAAAAAATTAAATAAGAGGAGTAGCAAGTATGAAGAGCAACCATGTGGGAGGGAAGGAGAGATGAGATTTATGAAAGAAAAATAATTGGAGAGGAGAAAGTTTGAGGGCAATAAATAAATAAATACAAAAAAAATTTTAAAAAAGTTAGAAGAAAACATTTTTAAAAGTTAAAAAAAAAATAAAAGCAAAGAAAAACAAGTGATAACTTGGTTTGAAGGCCTTCATGGAAAAGTCATTACAGTTGGGCTTATTTGGTAGAGTCTGGGCATGCAAAACTGAAGAAAGGCCGTTTCAGAGAAATAAAACAATGTAAAGAAAATGATAAATACACATATTGGTGTTGCACTATTTAGAGAACAGTTAAAGTATTAGGTGAAGAAAAAAGAACGATGGAATATAAAACTAAAAAAGTAGATGGGAGATGAGATCACACAAAAAGAATAGAAATGTTAGGCCACAGAAAACATATTAGTCAATGGGGAATTATTCTACATATTCAAGTTTGGAATGACAGGATAAGAGCTAAACTTTAGAAACTTTCATCTAGCAGTGAAGAATATATGGAAGCAATACAAGTCTCTCTAACTGATAATGATGCCCTAACAGGGCAATGACAGGGAGAATGGAGAGCCAAGGACACAGGCAATACAGCTGGTATTTGATAGCTAAGATTTTAAAAGAGCAAATATCAAGTTACATAGCTTTGAAAAGGTTTAAAACACAGAGATTCTTCTCCGTAGCACAAAATAATGCTGAGAAAACTAACCTACTGAAAACAGCATATCATGAGGTCTGATGTCAATTTCCTCAAGATTTATGACTGGAAGTGTTGATTTACAACTAGAAGTGTCAATCCAATTAACGTTGAAATTTCAGTTTGGGGTGGTGTTTTAAAAATAACCTTGTTATGGAACTACTGTAAAAGTAAAAGCACGGATTCCAGATTTACCACAAAGTACTCCAAACAGCAATGAGTGTATTTTCTATGCTTTTTTGTCTCTACAGAAATGCTGTTAAAACAAAATGGACCTATATCAGTGTTAAGGGTATCTTATCTAATAAATTTATTTGTTCCAGCCCCTACCACCACTACCAATGGCCTTGGCCATGAAAATAATGCTTTGTATGTAATTCAACGGAATTAACCTTAGTGAACATAAGTCATAACTGCCCTCATGTAACTTCTAACAAACAAAAAGAGGGAAACATGTAACTAAATTACTAGTAAAAAGTCCCCTGCATATTCTTGAAGTATATTAGTTTCTTATTTGAAAAATTTCTATGCAGGGTTAAATTCACAATTATTAAAGCCACTTTTATTATGTGAAGGGCTTCATAACTGATCAAGATTTTTTGCTTGACCAAATGTTAACAAGGTTCCTAAGACTTCTCCTAGGTCCATCTGTGCACTTTCTTGTAAAATTCAGTTTTAGCAAAAAACTCTGCTAAGTCACTATAGCAAAAACATTGATAACTGATCATCCTGGATATCTAATTGCATTCTTCATTCTCCACCATCCCCAGGAGATGTCTAATTATCTTGGCCTGTCTTCAGAAAAAAATCCTTCTAGGTGAGTTTAGCCAGAATCACCTTTTAACTCTGATATTTCCTTTTAGTAATTTTCTATCCACTAACTCTCCATTCCTCCTCATTGGCTATAAATTCCCACTTGCCCATGCTGTATTGCGAGTCTCTCTCCCTCACTGTAAAACCCCATGTCAGTGGTCCTCACATCTATCGCAATGACCCTAAATAAAGTCTTCCTTAATGTACTTTAACAACTATTATTGAATAAATTTTTCCTTAACATTAGGACAATTGTTGTCTATTTCAATAGCAATAACAAAAATACTGGCTTGAAGAAGGATTTGAGAGGGCAAAGAGGACAAGATGGCTGACTAGACACAGCCAGGAAGTGCCTATGCCACCAAGAGAGACCAAAATATCAAGTAAACAAACAAACTTTGAACAAATCTTCAGAGAGGAAACACCAAGAGCTGAAAGGCAATACAGACATCGAGACTGAAGAGAGGAAACTAGGAACCCTGTGTGGGGTTTCCGAATGTGAGGACTAGTTCCCGTCACTGAATGGCTCCTAGGGAAGACAGCAGTGCTCTAAACTTGCTGAAATAAGAGCGACATGTCAGAGCCAAAGCCTATCTATCAGCCATTATACTTAAGCACCATCTATTGGTTGGCAGAACAAATTACAACACCAAAAATATTCTGCCAATATACATCACCTGTGAGACTCAGGGCAAGAATCCACTCACAAATAAAAATCCTGTACAGAGCCTTGGCCCTCTGAAAACACTTAGAAAAGAAGCCAACTGAGTATACTCAACTTAAACCACAGTTAAAGGAACACCAGCCCACTCAGATGAAAAAGAATCAGCAAAAGAACTCTGACAATTCAAAAAGTCATTGTCCTCTTATTTCCAAGAGTGCACAAGCTCCCCAGCAATAGATCTTAACCAGATTGAAATGACTGAAATGACAGACAATTCAGAATCTAGATAACAAGGAAGTTCAATGGCTTTAGGAGAAAGGTGAAACCCAATTCAAGGAATCAAAGGAATCTAGTAAAACTATGCAAGAGCTGAAAGACAAAATAGCCATTTTCAAAAAGAACCGAACTGAACTTCTAAAATTGAAAAATTCACTACAAGAACTTCATAATTTACAACAGAATAGACTAAGCTGAGAAAAGAAGCTCAGAGCTTGAAGACCAGTTTAGTGTTTTCAATTCAACTTAGATAAAAATAAGGAAAGAAGAATATTTAAAAAATGAAAAAAAACTTCTCAAAAATATGGGATTACACAGACACCAAACCTAGGACTCATTGGCATTCCTGAGGCATTCCTGAGAGAGAAAACAACTTTGGAAACATATTTGAAGATACAGTTCATGAAAAATACCCCAATCTAACTAGAGATATCAACATGCAAATTCAAGAAATACAGAAAACTCTTGTGAGATACCATACAAGATGACCATCCCCAAGACACACAGACATCAGATTCACCAAGGCCAATGTTAAAGAAAAAATCTTAAAGGCAGCTAGAGAGATGAGTCAGGTCACTTACAAAGGAAACCCCATCAGGATAGTAGCAGGCTACTCAGCAGAAACTTACAAGCCAGAAGAGATTGGAAACCAATTTTCAGCAGCCTTAAAAAGAATAAATTCCAATGAAGAATTTCATATCCCAGCAAACTAAGCTTCAAATGCTAAGAAATTGTAACCACTAGACCAGCCTTACAAAAAGTCCATAAGGGAGTGCTAAACATGAAAGCTAAAGAACAGTATCTGATACCACAAAAACACAATTAAGCATATAGCCTACGGACACTATAAAGAAGCTACACAAACAACTCTACAAAACAATCAGCTAAAAACACAATTTCAGGATCAAAACTTTACATATCAATGCCAACCCAGAATGTGAATGGAAGAAAGACCCATTTAAAAGGCATAGGATGGCAAACTGAATAAAAAGACAAGATCCAACTGTCTGCTGTCTTCAAGAAGATGCATCTCACACGTAACAACACCCACAGCCTCAAATTAAAGGGAAAAAGAACTGCCATACGAATGGAAAACAATAAAGAGCAGGAGTTTTAATTCTAATATCAGATAAACCAGACTTTAAACTGAAAACAATTAAGAAGGGCAAACAAGGGTATTACTTAGTGGCAAAGGGTTCAATTCAACAAGAAGACTTAACTACTTTAAGTCTATACACACCCAACATTGGAGCACCAGACTCATAAAACAAGTTCTTCTTGACCTAGACAAAGACCTCAACAGCCACATAATAATACTGGGAGATGTCAACTCCCCAGTGACAGGACTAGGCAGATCATTGAGGGAGAAAACTACAAAGAAATTCCAGACTTAATCTCGACAGTCGACCAATGGGACCTAATAGACATCTACAGAATACTCCACCCAAAATCACAGAATATACATTTTTCTCATCTGCACAAGAAACATATTCTAAGATCAAACAAATGTTTTGGTCATAAAGCAAGTCTCAATAAATTCAAAAAAATCAAAATTATATTGAGCACATTCTCACATCACAGTGCAATAAAAACAAAAACCAACACCAAGAAGATCTCTCAAAACTACACAAATACATGAAAATGAAGGAACTTGCTCCTGAATAAGTTTTGTGGAAACAATGAAATGAAGGCAGAAACCAAAAAATTATTCGAAATTTGCAAAAATGGAACCGCATATTAACAAAATCTTCGGGATGGAACTAAAGCATGTTAAGAGGAAAGTTTACAGTGTCAAATGCATTCATAAAAAAATTAGAAAGATCTCAAATTAACAATCTAACTTTGTACCTAGAGGAACTAGGAAAAAAAAAAGCTAACAAAAGAAAAGAAATAACTAAGATCAGAACTGAATTAAATTAAGACTCAAAAATCCATACAAAAGATCAATGGAAAGAAGAATAGGTTTATCAGAAGAATAAAAAAGATTGACAGGCTTTTCATTAGATTAACAAAGGAGAAAAAGGGAAGATCCAAATAAGCACAAACAGAAATGACGAAGATGACATTACAACTGATCCTACAGAAATACAAAAGATCTTCAGAGACTATCATGAACATCTCTATGAACACAAATTAGAAATCTAAAGGAAATAAATTCTCCAAAGACTGAACCAGGAAGAAAGTGAAAACCTGAACAGACCAATAACAACTTCCAAATTTGAGTCAGTAATTAAAAACCTACCAACAACAACAAAAAAAGCCATGGACTAGAAGGATTCACAGCTGAATTCTACCACACATACGAATAAGAACTGGCACCAATCCTACCGAAAATATTCCCCCAAAAAATTGAGGAGGAGGGACTCCCCCTGCTCCCTAACTCATTCTACAAGACCAGAATTATCCTGACACAAAATGTGGCAAAGACACAACAAAAAAGAAAACTTCAGGCCAATATCCCAAATGAACACAAACATAAAACCCGAAAAAAAAAAAAAAAGCGAAATGAATCCAGCAGCACATTAAAAAGTTAATTCACCATGATCGAGTAGGCTTTATTCCTGGATGCAGGGTTGGTTCAACATATGCACATCAATAAATGTGATTCACCACATACACAGAATCAAAAACAAAAAGCATATGATCATCTCAATAGACTCGGAAAAAGCTTTCTACAAAATCCAACATCTATTTATGATAAAAACCCTCAATAACAAGGCTTCGAAGGAACATACCTCACAATAATAAGAGCTATCGATGACAAACCCACAGCCAACATCATACTGAATGGGTAAAAGCTGGAGTCATTATCCTTGAGAACTAGAATGAGACAAGGCTGCCCACTCTCAACACTCCTATTCAACATAGTACTGAAAGTGCTAGTCAGAATAATCAGACAAAAGAAAGAAATAAAATGCATTCAAATAGGAAAGGAAGTCAGTCATATTATCTCTCTTCACTGATGATATGATTCCATACCTAGAAAACACTAAAGATGCTGCCAAAAGGCTCCTGGAACTGATAAATAACTTAAGTTTCAGGATACAAAATCAATGTACAAAAATCAATAGCACTTCTCTACACCAAAAACATTCTACCTGAGAGCCAAATCAAGAACACACACCAATTTCCAACAGCAAAAACCTATGCACACATCTAACCAAAGAGGTGAAAGATCTCTACAAGAACTACAAAACACTGCTGAAATAAATGAAAGACAAGACAAACAAAAATATATTCCATGCCCATGAATTGGAAGAATCAATATTGTTAAAATGGCTATACTGGCCAAAGCAATTTATAAATTCAATACTATTTCTGTCAAACTACCAACATCATTTTTGCAAAATTAGAAAAACCTATTCTAATATTCACATGGAACAAAGGCAGAACCCAAATCACCAAAGCAATACTAAGCAAAAAGAACATTACTTGATTTCAAACTATACTATAAGGCTATAGTAACCAAAATAGCATGAGACTGGTACAAAAACAGACACATAGACCAATGAAACAGAATAAAGAACCCAGAAATAAAGCCGTACACCCAGAACCATCTGATTTTCAACAAAGTCAACAAAAGGAAGCAGTGAGGAAAGGACTCCCTGTTCAAAAGAAGAATGAAGCTAGTCTCTACCTTCACCACATACAAAAATTAACTCAAGATGGATTAAAGATGTAAATATAAGACCTCAAACTACAAAAATCCTACAAGAAAACCTAGGAAATGCACTTCTTGACATCAGGTTTGGCAAAGAATTTATGACTAAGTCCCCAAAAGCAATTACAACAAAAATGAAAATTGACAAATGGGACCTAATTAAACTAAAGAGCTCTGCACAGCAAAATAAATTATCAACAGTAAACAGCCTAGAGAATGGGAGAAAATATTCACAAACTATGCATCCAACAAAGGTCTAATATCCAGAATCTATAAGAAACTTAAACAAATCAAAAAATTTTTTAACCAAATTTTTTTTGGTTAAAAAAAACTCGTTTAAAAAATGGGGCCGGGAGCGGTGGCTCACACCTGTAATCCTAGCACTTTGGGAGGCCGAGGCAGGCGGATCATGAGGTCAGGAGATCGAGACCATCCTGGCTAACACGGTGAAACCCCGTCTCTACTAAAAATACAAAAACTTAGCTGGGTGTGGTGGCGGGCGCTGTAGTCTGAGCTACTCGGGAGGCTAAGGCAGGAGAATGGCGTGAACCCGGGAGGCGGAGCTTGCAGTGAGCAGAGATCGTGCCACTGCACTCCAGCCTGGGCGACAGAGACTCCGTCTCAAAAAAAAAAAAAAATCGGCAAAGGATATAAACAGACACTTATCAAAAGAAGGCATTACAAGTGGCCAAGGAACAAATGAAAAAATGTTCATCATCACTAATCATCAGAGAAACACAAATCAAAACTACAATATACCATCTTACACCAGTCAGAATGGTGATTATTAAAAAGTCAAAAAATAATAAATGCTGACAAGTCTGGGGAGAAAAGAGAACACATACACACTCTTGGTGGGAATGCAAGTTAGTTCAGCCACTGTGGAAAGCAGTTGAGAGATTTCTCAAAAACTTATAACAGGACTACTGTTTGACCCAGCCATCCCATTACTGGGTATATACCCAAAGGCAAATAAATAATCCTACAAAAAAGACATATGCACTCATATGTTCATTGCATCACTATTCACAATTGCAAAGATATAGAATCAACCTAAGTGCCCATCAATGGGAGAGTCGATAAAGCAAATGTGGCACATATACACCATGGAATATTACGCAGCCATAAAAAGACTGAAATGTGTCCTTTGCAGCAACATGGATGTAGCTGGAGGCCATTATCCTAATTAACACAGGAACAGAAAACCAAATATCATATGTTCTCACTTATAAGCGTGACCTAAATAATGGAATACATATGGACAGAAAGATGAGAACAATAGACACTTAGAGATGTCTAAAGAAGGGAGAGGGGAGGGAAGGGAAAATGGGCTGAAGACCTACCTATCAGGTATTATGCTCAGTACCTGTGTGACAGGATCATCTATATTCCAAACCTCAGCATCATGCAATATACTCATGTAACAAATTTGCTCAGGTACCCCCGAATCTAAAATAAGAAATTATTTTTAAAATATATATATAGGCTTAAAACTAAAGAATAAATCATTTTAAATCAGAGATATGCATGTCTGAGTATATATACAGTTACATATTGGAATACTTTTCTAACGAAAAGAGTAAAATCTGTTTTTCCAAAATATCTTTTTAAAAAGAGGAACTTACAAGTTTATATTTTAATTATACTCAAATTATAGCCAGAAAAAAATTTCAGTCAGTGGATAGTGTTCCATAACCTAGTGTCTGCAAAGCAACTATTTTAATATTTCTAGTATTAAAATTTTAATATTCAGTTAGGTTTGTGGATATCTATTCACACCTGAATGCATACACATACATATGCATACAAATATCTGTATACATATTCTATATAGTATATTTTTCAATTTTTGTTAAGAGAATAACTTTGGAAAATAATCTTCAATCAGAGTAGAATAAAAAAACAAAAGCACTAAATGGCATATACATTCCTGCTGTAGATGTTTACAAATGCAGGTGCCAGTACCAGAGTTCCTACAAACCAATCATGATACTCCACCTATATTACTGCCTATACTTTGTAGCCCTACAAAGGACTCTATGACACATGAGGACTCTATGAGTCAGAATTCCACATGTATAAAATAGGATAAAATGCTACCTATAGTTCATGCAATGTTATGAGAATTAAATGAGCTAATCCAATTAAAGTGCTTACTCTGATAGGTTAATATTAAAAACAAGTGTTCATTCCCTAAGACCTAAATTAAGAGACATATTTTGTCATAGTGGACAATGTACATAAAGAAGTGCACATAAAGGACAGTGAAATATGTCTCAGATAATATTAACGTTAATCATAAGATGTATAATCAAACTGTTAGATGTGAAGAAATACCAGTTTCTATCTTTATAATTTTTAGATTTGAGGAAATATGATTCCTTCATTACAACTACAACTGACCTATATCAAAATAGAATAAAAATTAAAAAATTTTGTTTGTTACAAAAATGACCTAATTTATCAAGTATTTATTTACCAAGATAAATATTTAAACATATCATTTGATAATATCTAAGACAAAACAGAAATATAGTTGCAAGGTACAATCAATATAAGATTTAAAATTCCATTCCCTTCATCATACAAAAATAGGAATTGTGTATAAAAAGCTACATAAAAATACTTAGCATAGCACTGTTCATAATCGAAAATTGGATGTATCTATATATCTAATGTCCCACTGCTGAAGATCACTTATGATATAGGCATTGAGTGGAAAATTATATAACCATTTTAAATGACTTTGAACTAAATTTTTGGTGGCAAAGGAAAATGTTCATAAAGTTGAAAAAAGCAAGGAACAAAAGTGTTCCTACAGTATGATTCAAAGTTTATAAAACAGTACAAATGTGTGTGCATACACACACAAAATAAAAACCCTGAACATGTATATATCAAAATATTACTATTTCTGGATAGAGGGATTACAGGGATTTTAAAACTTTCTTCTTGTGTGTATTTCCCATATTCTTTTTTGTAATCTAAAAGTTAAAAGATTTCAAATTCCTGTTTTAGTTTTTACCCATATATAAATTTTGTAGCAGGAGGATTTCATAGACACTAAGACTCCAAATATGATCCCATGTTTAAGAATACAATTTTTTCGACGCTGGCATCCCCGGAGCCTGCGGCGGGTGGCTGTGACAACCCCAGCGCTGACGGCGGCTGGGGCATCACCGCGGGCCTCGACCCCGAAATGGCGCTGCTGGCTGAACACCTGCTGAAGCCGCTGCCCGCGGACAATCAGATCGAGACTAGGCACTTCCTCGAGGCGGTGTCCCACCTGCCGCCCTTCTTCGATTACCTTGGGTCCCCAGTGTTTACTCCCATCAAGGCAAACATAAGCGGCAACATCACGAAAATCAAAGCCATGTACGACACCAACCCAGCCAAGTTCTGGACCCTGCAGAACATCCTGGAGGTGGAGAAAGAAATGTATGGAGCAGAGTGGCCCAAAGTAGAGGCCACACTGGCACTGATGTGGCTGAAAAGAGGCCTCCACTTCATCCAGGTCTTCCTCCAGAGCACCTGTGACGGGGAGCGGGACGAGAACCACCCCAACCTCATCCGCGTCAACGCCACCAAGGCCTACGAGATGGCCCTCAAGAAGTACCATGGCTGGATCATGCAGATCTTCCAGGCAGCACTGTACGCAGCCCCCTATAAGTCCGACATCCTGAAAGCGCTCTCCAAGGGGCAGAATGTGACAGAGGAGGAGTGCCTGGAGAAGATCCGCCTCTTCCTAGTCAACTACACGGCCACCATCGATGTCATCTATGAGATGTACACCCAGATGATGGCCGAGCTTAACTACAAGGTGTAGGCGTTCTCACTGCTGGACACGCCCCCGACTCGTGGCTACACGGAGAAACAGGCAAACCAGAATCACTGTGAATCAAGTCAGTGAGCTGCCCCTGGCTTGCGTCCCTGAGTCCTGCCAGAGTCTGCAGGGGACAGCCCTTGTTTTTTAAGTCTTTTTTTTTTTTTTTTTTTTTTTTTGGCCTATTCTAAAGGACCAATAAATAATGATCTTACTTCCAAATCTTGGAATTTCACGACAGCACAGACTGACTTTATAGCTTCATTTCAGCGTGGCAAAAATCGATTAACACTTCTAATGAGTCAAGTCCCAGGGATTTTTGGTTTTGTTTTGTCGCCAAAGAGGAACACAGCTCTGGGGGAATGGTGTCGTCCACCTCATTTTAAAAATAAGCACATGATAGCCGGACACTGTGGCTCACGCCTGTAATCCCAGCACTTTGGTGGAAGCCCAGGTGGGCAGATCACCTGAGGTCAGGAGTTTGAGACCAACCTGGCCAACATGGTGACACCCCAACTCTACTAAAAATATAAAAAATTAGTCAGGCGTGGTGGTGCACGCCTGTAGTTCCAGCTACTCAGGAGGCTGAGGCAGGAGAATCGCTTGAACCTGGGAGGTGGAGGTTGCAGTGAGTGGAAATCGCACCATTGCACTCCAGCCGAGGCAACAAGAGAGACTCGTCTCAAAAAAAAAAGGGGGGAGAGGTGGGTGGACCAATTGAGGTCAGAGTTTGAGACCAGTCTGACCAACATGGTGAAGTCTCTACTAAAAATATAAAATTAGCCAGGCACAGTAGCACAAGCCTGTAATCCCATCTTCTTGGGAGGCTAAGGCAGGAGAATCGCTAGAACCCTTAGGTGGAGGTTACAGTAGCCAAGATCGCACCACTGCATTCCAGTCTGGGCAACAAGAGCGAAACTCCATCTCAAAAAAAAAAAAAAAAAAAGGCATGTGACCTTATGAGGCTCTTGCTGTATTGCTATTTTGGTTATTTTAAGGGCTACAAAGAGTTTGATTTGAAATTATGCAGGGCCTCTATGTGGTTTTTTTTTTTTTTTTTTAAAGCAAACTGGTGTGTATTCTCATGTGGTCTGCATAGTCCAGTCTCACAGCACTATTGTAAACCCTGCTCTTTCTATCTAGCTAGACAAGTTTTTTTGTTTGTTTTCTTTTTTGTGTTTTTGTTGTTGTTGTTGTTGTTTTACAGCTGAAACCAAAGAGGCGTTTCTTTCAAAGCTATAGGGCACAAACAATTGACCATAGATGACTCTGTCTGCATTCTTCTGCAGAATTATTTCCTTCAGGGACAGATTTTTCAACCTAAGAAACTACCTACTGTTCGTATTCTCTAGACGGGGAGAGATGAACCCTTCAGCCGCTAAGATTCAAGAAAACGCCTCACCGCCTTAACCTTAACTGTTCTTCCTGGAGCTAAAAAAAGCTGTATTTTTTTAAAGTGCTGGGGCAAACAAAGCAACCCCAAAAGAACTGATGCGTGTTTTAAAAGAAAAAACCCAATAAGGAACAACTGGTGATTTTTATGCATAAACTAAATAACCCTTAATAAATAAATCTCTATTTTGGAATTTTCAAAAAAATACAATTTTTTCAATATTTTTTTTTAAATATATTCTCAATGACACCTATTTTAGCCTTGTAAGCTTGATATGTTTAACAGAGAGAACTAAAATTGAACAGTGGATCAAAAAACAATTTCTTCTTGGGAGAGGAGGGGAACTAGACCAAGAGCAAATATTGATAATATTGAAATATATGAATTAATCTATAACTCTTATTTCAAAATGTTCAATAACTCTTGGCACAGAGATGACTTTTTATTGGCTTTTTATTGAACGCTATGTGATTCTTAACACTGTCATCTTCCACGCCCCTCCTTAATATATATGAATCCAAGAAGCTTGCAAGTCATATTAAAATATTCTTTCTTTAGTTTGGCAGAAATTTGTACTTTTGACCTTGAATTTTCCCTACTACCTAATCAAAGAGTTTTATCATAAATAAACATTTACTACTGCAGGCATTAAAATAGAATAGGACTTAATAACTAGTAAAATTCCTTCCTAACTTCAGGTTTTCTGAAGATCTAAGTAACTGATGAAAAATTGAATCCTTTAACATGAAAAAACAAAAGTCATATTCACATTTCAAGTTATATGTGTCAAAGCACTGGTGCTGAAACAGAATAGGTTATCTTCTAATTTCACATCACTGAGTTATTCACTGCAGTAATGAGGAAACATATTATTGAGAAAGTTATACTGGAAAATTACCTAACATTCTCTGACAAGAAAAAAAAAAAAACTAACAGTAAAAAGAAAAGCAGCCAAATGAGATGAAAAAATTATGAATTAGTATGGTGGTTTTTTATTACAAAGCTAAATATAGGGACAGATTTTTTCCACTTTGATCACTCTCACACTGTTGCACTGAAAATAAAGAAAACAATAATACATAGAATGCAAGAACACTGATCAACACAATCTACAATATTTACACAGAGATTATTAGTCACAAAGGATTTTGGAGTATTCATTTAGTTAAGCAGTAACATTTCCTGAGGGCTTTCTATGTGATAGGAACTTTGCTGGTTATCAGAAATGCAAAAAATGAAAAGCCACAATTCTTGCCCTCAACAAGATCATACACAGGGAGGTTTACACATCTACCACCTGTGATAAATCAGCCCAATTACATGGGCACCAAATGTGAAATGATAATCACTATGTTGCCTAGTCAAGTTAGATTATTTGGTTTAAAAATTCCCTCTTAATTTTTTGGTTTTACAATGCAGTTAAGATGTATGATTAATGAGATGCATTGAAAAACAAGATGAGTATATTACAAAAGTATTGTATATGGGGAAAATCTTTGTATTTCAGCAATTTTTAATATTTACTTGAATTTTTCACTCTCCCACACAACACCCACTACTTGGAGTCCTATTGCACAAATGTCAATCTATTGTTGGTTTTTCTTATTCCATAATAAGAAATTCATACATTTACATTAAAACACTACCTTGTTCATCTTTAAGACTTCCAATTAATGGTGCTATGCTTTAGTTCCCAGTATTACAAAGGCAGAATAGATTTTTAAATAGTACTGGAAAAAACAGTCATATGAATGAGTGAGTATATGAATCCTGAAAACTGAAAACTAAAGAGGTTGCCCCTTCACCACCACTTTCCTATTCCAAAAAGACTAGAATCATTGAAGGTATTTGATGTAAAAAATGAGTACCTTCTGAAATAGTTCATCTCCTACATCCTCATAAGCCAACTTGAAATCTTACTGATTCTAAAAGCCTCCATTTAGAAACCATCACCTAACGTCCTTCCGTGGTCTCCAAAATAATCTTCCCTCTGAATATCCATTACATCTGGGTGGCACTACCCTTATGCTACTTATCTCAAACTACCTTAAATTTAGTTATTTGAGCAAAACATCTTTAACCCTTTTAGATGGAAATAGCTCCTAAGGGCAAACGACATGTCTTGGTATCAGTTACACTACTTTAGTGTTGTCCTCAAACACTCATTGACTGTGTAACACTGTGCAAGGAACTTAACCTCTTTATTGTATAGTATGTGTTATAATACCTACCTCACAGCATTGCTGTGACCAATAAATGAACACATATTAAATACACAGAAATACAATCAATCCTCATCCACAGATTCCACATTTGTGAATTTGCCTACTCAATAAAATTTATGTGTAATCCAACATCAATATTCGCAGCACTCTGGCAATAATTTGTGGAAATGTGCAGAGGGGGAGAATTTTGAGTCACCTGATTTGTATCCTGTCAGCTGAAACTGAACAAAGTAATGCTCTGCTTTGTTTCTGCTCCCATACTATAAAGGAGTATTCTTTTCACAGTCTATTAAGTGCAACAATGTTCTCATTTTTGTGCTTTTTGTTGATGATTTGGCTATTTACAATGCCCAAGTGCTGTCTAGTGTTCCTAAGCACAAGATGCCTGTGATAGGCCTTAGGGAGAAAATATGTGTGTTACAAAAGCTTCCTTCAGGCATGAGTCATACTGCTGTTGGACATGAGTTCAATATTAATGAATCAACAATATATATATTAAATAAGGTGTCTTTAAATAGAAACACACATTTTAGTGATATATTGATACGTGGACAAAAATATTGTGACCAGAGGCTTATAGGAACCTAACATTGTAATTCCAGTAAGAGCTAATTTATTATTCACTGCTACTTCACAGAACAAATCTACTTCAAGTAGTGAGAATCAACTGTACTTAGAGTACTGACAAATACATAGTAAGCTAAGGAACTATTAACTACCATCAGAGTTGTATTGTTAATAGCACATGGTAGGTACTTGAACATCTGTTAAAACAGTGCCTGAATAAAATAAAAATAAGGACTAGATTTTAAAAAGGAAGAAAATTTCCAAATTATTTTTATATGACAGTCACATAACATTGGCCCCAAACCTTCACAAAACTGCACAGAAAACTGCACAAATAAAACACACTAAAGAATAACAATGCAAAAACTTTAAATGAGATAATATGCAAAAGAATCCAAAACACTAAAAAAAATTTAAAAGAAGGGTACATTCCAGAAGTTCAAAGGTCTTTAATATTACAAATGCATTAATAAAATTCATTATATTAATGGAAGATTATATGTTTATTTTCATAACTGCTGAAAACTCAAGTGACATAATTCAACATCATTCATAATTACCTAATTACATAATTAAAATAAAAAATTTAAAGTTTACATAGAAATTAAGAGGTGTTTGTTAGCCTGAATACATATAGATATAAAGATATACACATGTGTCTGTACTTGCCCAATTAGCCAGCAACTTACTTAACTGGAAATGTTAGATACTTTCTCATTAAAATAAGGAATAAGACAAGGATGTCCACTATCTCTTCTATTATTTAATATCTTTTGGTGTTATTAAACAACGCAATTAGAGAAGAGAAAACATTAGAGGCCAAAAATGGAAGAAAAAGGAGGAAAGCAATCTTTATTTGCAAACAATATAATTTTTCTATCAGGAAGCCAAAAACAACCAATAAAAACCCTAAAATAATTCACAAAAGAATTATAAGCAATATATAAAATAAATAAGCAGACAAATTAATGTTTTCTCCTCCAACCACCCAAAAAACCCTACTTAGTTAAAGTAATTGAGAAGACTCTATGACTATAATGAAAAGTAAAATAAAATACCTAGGCCTGTATCTAGAAAAAAAAAATGCAAAAAACAAAATGTAAAATCAGAGAACAGAGGTAAAAGGATAATAAAAGAAGAAGATATACAAAAAAGGGTAAGACCAAATGGTGAATAAAATCCATCAAAATCTTTATGTTAAATTGGAAAGAGGATAAATTTGGGATTCACGTTTTTATCTCCAAAAATGTGTATTTCCTACTCTTAACCATGGAAAAAGCTTAAAAACAATAAAACAGTAGTAATGAACACTCCTACCAGATTATGCTCCATTAATACTATTTTTTAATAAAAAGTTTCTTTCAAGTATGAAAAAAATGCATAAAATTTGTCTAGGATATATTATTACTGAAAGTAAAAAAATTACCAAGGATACGTTACTACTGAAAGTAAAGAAATTATCAAAGATCCATGACTCAAAAGCCTCTTAGGCACAATGTATAAAAAAATTGTACTAACGGCCTTCCCTCCCAAACTATCCCAGTGTTTAGCTAAAGACTGCATCAACTGCAAGGCTGAATTAAATGGCTACTGAATTTCTTTCCACTTCTTTTTTTTTCTTTTTTTTTTTTTGAGATGGAGTCTTGCTCTGTCGCCCAGGCTGGAGTGCAGTGGCACTGATCTCGGTTCACTGCAACCTCCGCCTCCCGGGTTCAAGCGATTCTCCTGCCTCAGCCTCCTGAGTAGCTGGGATTACATGCATGCACCACCACGCCTGGCTAATTTTTGCATTTTTAGTAGATATGGGGTTTCACAATGTTGTTCAGGGTAGTCTCGAAATCCTGACCTCGTGATCAGCTTCGGCCTCCCAAAGTGCTGGGATTGCAGGTGGGAGCCACCGCGCCCAGCCTCTTTCTACTTCTTCATTTTGCTTTTCCGTTTTTAGGGATAGAAGCGGAGGGGAAAGCAAGTGCATCTTTTGGTTAAGAGCACACATCTGAAGTAAGACCACTGGATTCACCAACTATATAACCATGGGCAAATTAACTAATGCCTTCCTCAGAGTCTCAGTACTTTTTTTTTAACTGACTGATTAAAAGTATAAATATATTTATAATATAAATATATATTTTATATATATTAAATATATTTATAATATACAAATACAAAAGATGCTTTGATATCTGTAGAATGGCTAAATCAAACTATTTAACATATGCATTGCCTCACATACTTATCATTTCTTCTGGTAAGAACACTTAAAATCTACTGTCTTAGCAATTTTCAAATATGCCACATATTGTTATTAACTGCAGTCACCATGATTTTCAATAGTCTTTGAACTTATTCCTCCACTTTAAATAAATTTTTCTGTCTTTTAACCAACATCTCCCTAATTCTGCCCACAACCTAGCCTCTGATAATCAACATTTTACTGTTTCTATGAGGTCAACATTTTTGCACTACACATGTAATAAGTAAGATCATGAGTATTTGTCTTTCTGTGCCTTACTTATTGTCACTTAACATAATGTCCTACAGGTTGATCCATGATGTTGAGAATGACAGGATTTCCTTCTTTTGTCAAGGCTGAATGATATTTCACTGTGTATATATAACATGTTTTCTTCATCCATTCACCCATTAACGGACACTTAGATTGATTCCACATCTTGGCTATTGGAAATAATGCCACAATGAACACGGAAGTGATGGCAGAAGCAGGCCATCTGGAACGGACACTGCCATGATGCCAGCTGCAGTGTGGGAGGTAAGACTGGAGCTTGTGGACTCCACAAAGCTGCAGGAGCCAGGAACAGGTAGAAGCCCTGCCCACTTCCAAGTTGAAGGGGCAGGAGCCCTGCCCTCCTGGGTGCAGTTGCAGTCACCCAGCCACAGCTGCAGACCCAGGCGTTTCTGCACTCTCAGGGGCCTGCGAAGACACTCCTGCAGTCTCGGAAGAGTCTGCTCCCGCTGCCTGGCCTCTCTCTCCCCACTCCTGGCACCCGCTCCAATTTTGGAGCAACGTTGTGTCCAAGCCTGTCACGACATAGCTGGGTATGCACACACTTGAGGCAGTGCTGACAAGCCAGTCCCATGCTGCCTCAGCCCCCTCTGGACTGTGTTTTTAAGTTTTGGTCTGCATTTTAGACTAATCCTACTTGCTCCTGTGAACCAACCAGTGATTTCTGACTGCAGCTCAGAGAGACAAAAGGGATGGGTAATGTAAACATCTGGATCAATATTCCAATTTTGAGCATGTCAGCAGCCTCATGGTTTTTGAGCTGTCCTTACCCCTTTGTTTCGTTTTGATCCATGTCTTCTAATAACCCGGTTTGTCTCTTCTCGCCTTTGGGCCATCAAGCTCCAAATGGTCATGCAAATGGCAACTTGGCTGATGGCTCCCTTTTACTAGGGACCCTTAGATAGGGCCTCTAAGAAGATATAACTGCCATTTTCCCCATAAACAACGCCCCCTGTCAGCATGAAGCAGTTAAGAGCAGTCATTGTCCCTATCCTAATGGCAGAGACGTACCTCTTCAGAAAAGGGATTGATGGCAGTGGCAGCCTGTCTGGAAGCAGTGTCAATCAATCCCTGGCATCATCAATGATGCCAGATGCAGTAGGGGAGGCACAGCTGGGGCTGTGCACTCCACAGAGCTGACAGGAACCAGGAATAGGTGGAAGCCTCCAGCCCATTCCAAGCTAAAGAGGTGGGAGCCCGCCCCCCAGGCGCAGTTGTAGCTGTCAAGCCATGGCTGCAGACCCAGGCATCTCTGTACTCTTGGGGACCCAGGAAGCCCTGCTGACCCACAAGCTTGGAAGTGACTGCTCCCTCTGCCTAGCCTCTCCCCACTCCAAGCACCCACTCCAAGCACCTGCTCTGATTTTGGAGCAAAGTTGTGGCCAAGCCCAGGCACTGTCATGAATCAGCCAGGTGTGAACATACTCAGGGCAGCTATGACACACCAGCCCCTTCATGCCTTGGCCCCCTCCAGACTTTGGGTACCAACGAGCATGGGAGACAGGCTGACAGGGGGCTAAGGGTGGCTTGACGCGGGCCTGCAGGCAACATTCAGCACAAAAAGCCTGGGCACCATGGGTACCATGGATGGCAGGTTAATGACAGCAGGAGGCAGACAGGCCTAGACGGAAAGGCGCACGTAGCTAGTAAAACCTCATCTTCAGGTCAGAGACAGCCCGGACTGCTAGTGCCATGGACTGGAGGGAGAACTTCTGGTGATTTTTTGGGCCTGCCCATGGCTTTCCATGGACCAATCAGCATGTACTTCTTCCCCTCTGAAGCCCATAGAAACCCTGGACTCAGCTAACTCAAGCAGACGACAGGACAACCTGCCTGCAGAAAAGAGCTACCCACTGTGGGTCTCCTCTCTGCTGAGAGCTGAGCAGTTGATGGGACAACCTGCCTTTGGAGAGGAGCTACCCACTATGGGTCTCCTCTCTGCTGAGAGCTGAACACTTGTCAGGATGCCCTGCCTGCAGAGAGGAGTTACCCACTGTGGGTCTCCTTTAAGCTGTTCTGTCACTCAATAAAGGATCTCTTCACCTTGTTCACCCTCCACTTGTCCACATAACTTATTCTTCCTGGGCACAGGACAAGAACTCAGGACCTGCTGAATGGCACGACTGAAAGAGCAGTAACACGAACAGGGCTGAAACACGCCCCTTTCTTGCCACGCTGCAGGTGACAAGAAGCAGAGAAGAGCTGTAGCACTTCAGGGAGCCCAAACTTAAGAGCTCCCCAAGCTACAGCTGTGACATCCTCAATGGGGCTCTGCAGTTCCTGAAGTCTCCAAGCTTCCAGGCACCAGTGCTTACCCCACTGGCAGCTGTGGAAGCTGCTCGTGGTATGCCTCATTGAGCCGCAGCCTTGCAGGGTGCCAGCACCTGTGCCAGCACCTGGAGGTGTCCACCACACCACAACTAGTGTGCTTGGCTATGTACAGTGGCTGGATCACATGCTAACTCACACCCCCCTCACCACTCCGTACCTGGCTCGCCCTTGGCAGGTATGGGATACAGGCTGTTAGCGCAAGCAGAGTGTATCATGTCAGGCAGAGTGGGCAGAACAAGCCAAGAAGGCCCAAGTAAAATTCGGGCAAAGGCAATACCAGCCACAGAGGTTCCTGGCTAGAAAAGTGACACTCCAAGGATGCTGTGACAGAAGTACAGGTATCTCTTTGACACAGATATGATTTCCTTTGGACATACACCAAATAGTAAGTAAAAATATTGGATGACATGATAGTTCTACTTTTAATTTTTGAGATACCTCCATACTGTTTTTGATTATGCCTGTAATACTAACTTACAACCCAACCTACAGTCTTCAAGAGTTCTCTTTTCTCCACAAACTTGCTAATACTCATCTTCGGTCTTTGCTTTTTTTTTTTATTTAAGAGACGGAGTCTCGTTCTGTCGCCCAGGCAGGAGTGCAGTGGCGCAATCTCAGTTTACTGCAAGCTCTGCCTCCCAGGTTCATGCCATTCTCCTGCCTCAGCCTCCCAAGTAGCTGGGACTACAGGCACCCGCCACCACGCCCAGTTAATTTTTTGCATTTTTAGTGGAGACGGGGTTTCACCGTGTTAGCCAGGATGGTCTCGATCTCCTGACCTTGTGATCCGCCCGCCTCAGCCTCCCAAAGTGCTGGGATTACAGGCGTGAGCCACCGCGCCCTGCCAGTCTTTTTTAAAGCAGCCATTCTAACAGCCATAAGATAGTATCTCATTAGAGTTATAATCTCCTTTTTCCTGATGATTAGTAATGTTCATCACTTTTTCATAAACCTGTTGGCCAATTATTTGTCTTGTTTTCAAAAATGTTTATATAGGTCCTTTGCACATTTTTATATCAGATTATTTGTTTTCTTACTTTCAAGTTCCTCATATATTCTGGATATTAATCCCTTATCAAACATATGGTCTCAGGTATTTCCTCCTATTCCACAAGTTTTCTCTTCATCCTGTTTCCTTTGCTGTGCAGAAGCTTTTTAGATTGATGTCATCCTATTTGTCTATTTGTACTTTTGTGGTCTGTGCTTTGGGGGTTATATCCAAAGTATGTGTGATCATACCAATGACAGAGAGCTTTTTTCCTATGATTTATTTACTACTTTTACCGTTTTAGGTCTTACATTTAAGTATTTAATCCATTTTGAGATGATTTTTATATATGATGTGAGATGGGAGTCTAATATTCTTCTGCAAGTGAATATCCAGTTTCCCTATGACCGTTTATTGATGAGACCTCCCTTCCCCCATTGTGTGATCTTGGCATTTTCATCAACAATCAATTGACCATAGATGTATGGATTTTTTTTCTGGCTTTTCCATACTATCCTGTAGATCTGAGTGTCTGCTTTTATGCCAGCACCACGCTGATTTGATTAACACAGCTTTGTAGTAGATTTTCAAATCAGGTACTATGAGGCCTCCAGCTTTGACCTTTTTACTCAACATTGTTCCAGCTATTTTGAAGTGTTTGTGATTTCATTTGAATTTTAGGATTTTTTTTTTTTTTTTGTCAATTTCTGGGGAATATGTCATTGGAGTTTTTGATGGGGTTTGCATAGAATCTGTAGATAACTTTGGGCAGTAGAGACACTTTAACAATGTTAATCCTTTCAATTCATGAACATGAGATAACTTTCCCTTTATTTTATCTTCCTAAATTTCTTACATACATGGTTTATAGTTTTCTGCTTACAGAGTTTTTAACCTCTTTGGGTAAATTTATACCTAATTTATTTTTGTAGCTACCGTAAATAGGATTGTGTTCTTAATTTCCTTTTGAGGTAATTTGTTGTTATTGTATAGAAATGCTACTAACAATTATATGTTGATTTTGTAATCTACAACTTTATGGAATTTATTAATCAATTCTTACAGGTTTTTGGTGGAGCCTTTAAGCTTTTCTATATATAAGGTTATGTCATCTATATGGAAAAACAATTTAACTTCTTCCTTTCCTATTTGAATCCTTTTTATTTATTTGACTTGCCAAACTGTTCTGGTTAGTACTTTCAGTACTGTGTTGAACGAAAGTGGTAAGGGTGAGTGCCCATGTCTTGTTCCTCATCTTAGGAAAAAGGCCTTCAACTTTTCAGTGCTGTGTATAATATTCACTACTGACTTGTGGTATATTGTCTTTATTATGTTTAGAGGTAAATCTTTGATATTCCACGGTGTATAAGTGCCAAATTTTCTTTATCCAGTCTATCATTGATGGGCATTTGGGTTGGTTCCAAGTCTTTGCTATTGTGAATACTGCTGCAATAAACATATGTGTACATCTGTCTTTATAGTAGAATTATTTATAATCCTTTGGGTATATACCCAGTAATGGGATTGCTGGGTTAAGTGGTATTTCTGGTTCTAGATCCTTGAGGAATTGCCAGTGTCTTCCACAATGGTTGAACTAATTTACACTCTGACCAACAGTGTAAAAGCGATCCTATTTCTCCACATCCACTAAAGCATCTGTAGTTTCCTGACTTTTTAATGAGAGCCATTTTAACTGGCATGAGATGGTATCACATTGTGGTTTTGATTTGCATTTCTCTAGTGATGAATGACAATGAGCTGATGAGCTTTTTTTCATATGTTTGTTGGCCACATAAATGTCTTCTTTTGGGAAATATCTGTTCCTATCCTTTGCTCACTTCTTGATGGGTATTTGTTGTTGTCATTGGTGTTGTATATTTGTTTAAGTTCCTTCTAGATTCTGGATACTGGCCCTTTGTCACATGGATGGATTGTAAAAATTTTCTCCCATTCTGTAAGCTGCCTGTTCACTCTGATGGTAGTTACTTTTGCTGTGCAGAAGTTCTTTAGTTTAATTAGATCCCATTTATCAATTTTGGTTTTTGTTGCCATTGCTTTTGGTGTTTTAGGCATGAAGTCTTTGCCCATGCCTATGTCCTGAATGGTATTGCCTAGGTTTTCTTCTAGGGTTTTTATGGTTTCAGGTTTTACGTTTAAGTCTTTAATCCATCTTGAGTTAATTTTTGTATAAGGTGTAAGGAAGGAGTCTAGTTTCACTTTTATGCACACGGCTAGCCAGTTTTCCCAACACCATTTATTAAATAGGGAATCCTTTCCCCATTGCTTTTGTCATGTTCGCCAAAGATAAGATGGCTGTAGATGTGTGGCCATATTTCTGAGAACTCCATTCTGTTCCATTGGCCTATATATCTGTTTTGGTATCAGTAACATGCCATTTTGGTTACTGTAGCCTTTGTGGTACAGTTTGAATTCAGGTAGCATGATGCCTCCAGCTTTCTTCTTTTTTGCTTAGGATTGTCTTGGCTATACAGCCTATTTTTTGGTTCCATATGAAATTTAAAGTAGTTTTTTCTAATTCTGTGAAGAAAGTTAATGGTAGCTTGATTGGGATAGCACTGAATCTACAAATTACTTTGGGCAGTATGCTCATTTTCATGATATTGATTTTTCCTATCCATGAGAATGGAATGTTTTTCCATTTCTTTGCGTCCTCTCTTATTTCCTTGAGCAGTGGTTTGTAGTTATACTTGAAGAGTTCCTTCACATCCCTTGTAAGTTGTATTCTTAGTATTTTATTCTCTTTATAGCAATTGTGAATGGGAGTTCACTCAAGATTTCACTCTCTGTTTCTCTATTACTGATGTATAGAAATTAATGTGATTTTTGCACATTGATTTTGTATCCTGAGAGTTTGCTGACATTGCTTAATCAGCTTAAGGAGATTTTGGGCTGAGACGATGGGGTTTTCAAAATGCACAATCACGTTATCTGCAAAGAGAGACAATCTGACGTCCTCTTTTCCTATTTGAATACTCTTTATTTCCTTTTCTTGCCTGATTGCCCTGGCCACAACTTCCAATACTACGTTGAATAGGAGTGGTGAGAGAGGGCATCCTTGTCTTGTGCCAGTTTTCAAAGGGAATACTTCCAACTTTTGCGCATGGAGGCATGGGGACCCACTTGAGGAGGCAGTCTGTCCCTTAGCAGAGCTCGAGTGCTGTGCTCGGGGATCTGCTGCTCTCTTCAGAGCTGGCAGGCAGGAACGTTTAAGTCTGCTGAAGCTGAGCCCAGAGCCGCCCCTTCCCCCAGGTATTCTGTCCCAAGGAGATGGGAGTTTTGTCTATAAGCCCCTGACTGGGGCTGCTGTCGGGCAGTTCTTTATAGTAATGTGAGAATGGACTAATACAATCTTCTATACTTAATATTTTAGATTTTGTCAAATGCCTCTTCTGCATCTACTGAGATAGCCATATTTTTGTCCTTCTTTTTGTTAATGTAGTATATGACCTCTACTGATTTGCATGAGTTGAACCAACCTTGCATCCCAGAAATAAATCCAACTTGATCATGATAACAGATCCTTACAATGTGTTACTGATTTTAATTTGCTAGTATTTTGTTGAGAATGTCTGCATCTATGTTCATCAGGAATACTGGCCTGTAATTTCTTCTTATAATGTACTTGTTTGTCTATGGTATCAGGGTAATACAGGCCTCTTAAAATGAGTTTGAAAGTTTTACCTACTCCTCAATTTTTTTGGAAGAATTTCAGAAGGATTGGTATTACTTCTTCTTTAAATGTTTGTAAAGTTCAGATGTGAAACCATCAAGTCCTGAACTTTTTCAGATAAGAGCTATTTTTTATTATTAACTTAATTTTCTTACTGGTTATTGTTATGTTAAGCTTTTCTATTTTTTCATGATTCAGTCTTGGTAGATTGTACATTTCAGGATTTTACCCGTGTCTTTTAGATTATCTAATTTGTTTGTATACACTTTTTCACAGTAGTCTCTTGTCATCTGTATTTCTGTGGTATCTCCTGTACTGCCTACTCTTTCATTTTTGATTTTATATATTTCAGTCTTGTGTCATTTTTCTTAGTTAAAAGTTTGTCAACTGTTTATCTTCTGGAAAAAATCAATTGTTTTGTTCATCCTTTCTACTGTTTTACAGTCTCTATTTCATTTATTTCTGTCCTGACCTTTATTTTTTTCTTTGCTACTGTAAACTAGGGATTTATATTGTTCTTTTTTCTAGTCCTTTGAGGTACAGCATTAGACTGTTTTAGTGGGATCTTTCTTATTTTTGATCTGTGTGTTTATTGCTATAAACTTCTCTTAGAAATGCTTTTGTTCCCGGGCGCGGTGGCTCACGTCTGTAATCCCAGCACTTTGGGAGGCCGAGGCGGGCGGATCACGAGGTCAGGAGATCGAGACCATCCTGGCTAACACAGTGAAACCCCGTCTCTACTAAAAATACAAAAAATTAGCCGGGCGTAGTGGTGCGCGCCTGTAGTCCCAGCTACTTGGAGGCTGAGGCAGGAGAATGGCGTGAACCCGGGAGGCGGAGCTTGCAGTGGGCCGAGATCGTGCACTCCAGCCTGGGCTACAAAGCGAGACTCCGTCTCAAAGTCTCAAAAAAAAAAAAAAAAAAAAAAAAAAAAAAGAAATGCTTTTGTTGTATCCCGTAAGTTTTGTTATGTAGTATTTTCATTTGTCTCAAGATATTTTTAATTTCCCTTTAATTTCCCATTTCAGTTTTACTCTTGGTTGTTTGGGGTCATGTAAATTTGTGCAAATTTCTAAATGTTGCAATATTTCTTCTGTTATGAATTCTATTTTCATACCATTGTGACTGGAGATGATATCTGGCATAATTTCAATCTTCTTAAATTTGTTAAGATTTTCTGGTCTGACATATGCTCTATCCTGGAGAAGTTTCCCAAAGTGCTTGAGAAAAATGTGGATTCTGCTACTGTTGGATAGAAGGCTGAAATGCTGTATGTATATTTGTTACATTTGGTCTAAGATGTAGTTCAAGTTCTATATCATTTTCTGTCTGGATGATCTGTTCATTATTTAAAGAGGAATACTAAAGTCTTTACTACTACTATATTGTAGTCTATCTCATTCTTCAGATTTCTTAATATTTACTTTACATATTTAGGTACTCTGATGTTGGGTGCAGATATATTTACAATTGTTATATCTTCTTCATAAATTGATACCTTTACATTATATAATGACCTTTTGTCTCTTTTTATAATTTTTATTTAAATTCTATTTCATCTGATAAAAGTACAGCTACTTCTGCTTTCCTTTGGTTTCCATCAGCATGGATTATCTATTTCTATCCTGTCATATTCAATCTATATGTGCCCTTAAAGGTGAGAGTGATTCTCTTGTAGGCAGAACATACTTGGGTCTTGTTTTCTGATTGATTCAGTCACCCTCTATCTTTTCTTTGAAGAATTTAATCTATTAGCATTCAAGGTAATTATTTATAGGTAATGATTTACTATTGCTATTTTGTTCATTGTTTTCCGGTTGTTTTGTAATTCTTTCTTCCTTTCTTGATGTCTTCCTTTATGGTTAGATGATTTTCTCTAGCGCTATGCTCTGATTCCTACTTTTTATCTTAAGTGCATCTAGCATAGATTTTTTCCTTTATAGTGACTAAGAGGTTTACATGAAACATCTTACAGTTGGACTATTTTAAGCTGATAACGACTTTGGTTTGATTGCATAAAGTAACTCTACACTGTTATTCCATCCCCCAACAATATTTTATGATGTCATGTAGTAATTTACTTTTTTTTTTTTAATACATCTTCACCTTCCCACTGTTGAGTATGATGTTAATTGTGGGCCTATCATATACAACCTGTGTTCAGGTACGTTCCTCTATACCTAACTTGCTGAGGGTTTTTATCATAAAAAATGTTAAAGTTTCTCTAATGCTTTTTCTGCATTTATTGAGATAATCACGTAGTTTTTTAAATTTATTCTATTAATGTATGACATTTATCAACTTGTAAATGTTGAACCACAGACATAAATGCATCCTAGGAATAAATTCTGCTTGATCATGGTGTATGATGTTTTTCATGTACTGGTTTGCTAGTATTTTGTTGAGAATTTCTGCATCTGTCTTCATCAACAATATTGGCCTGCATTTTTTTTTTTCTTGTAATGTCTTTGACTTTGGTATCGTGGTAATAATGGCCTCTTAAAATGAGTTTGGACATTTTCTCTCATAAATTTTCAATTTTTTGAGAGAGCTTGAGAAACACTGGTGTTTATTCTTTAAATATTTGATAGAATTCACTAGTAAAGGCATCAGGTCCTGGGTTGTTTTTTGGGTGGTTTATGGTTGCTGATTCAACCTCCTTACTTATTATTAGTTTATACAGGTTTTCAACTTCTTCACGACTCAGTCTTGGTGAGATGTATGTTTCCAGGAATTTAGGTTATTTAATTTGTTGGCATATGATTGCTCTAGCTGTCTCTTATGATCCTTCATATTCCAGTGATATAAGATGTAATGTCTCCTCTTTCATTTCTGATTTTATTTCTTTAACTCTTCACTATTTTTTCAGTCTAGCTAAAGGTTTATCAATTTTATCTTTTAAAAAAACAACTCTTAGTTTTGTTGATCTCTTCTATTGGTTTTATAATTTCTATTTCATTTATTTCTGCTCTGATTTTTAATATTTCATCCATTCAACTAACTTTGCCCTTACTCTGTTATTTTTCTAGTTCCTTGAAGTGTAACACTAGATGGTTTGAGATTTTTCTTGTCTTATGTGTAGGCATCCACCACTATAAACTTCTCTCTTATGGTTTGCTGCATCCTATACAAAATGATGTGTCCACTTTCATTAGTCTCAAGGTATTGTTTTATTGTCCTTTTAATTTCTTCTTTGACCCACTGATTATTGAGAAGCATGTTTAATTTCCATATATTTGTAATTTTTTGAAATTCTTTCTATTAATGATTTCTAATTTCATACCATTGTGGTTAAAAAAGATACTTGATATCATTTAAATACTCTTAAATGTATTATGATTTGTTTTCTACACCAACATATGGTATACCCTGGAGAATGTTTAGCATATGCTTAAGAAGGATGAGTGTTCCAGTGCTGCTGGATGAACTATTCTGATATATGTTTGTTAGGTACAGTTGCTTTACTGTGTGATTGAAGTCCACACATCAAATTATAAATCAAGTTCCATATTAATTTTCTAAGTGGATGATCTATTTATTGATAAATGTGAAATACTGAAGTCCTATACTATTATTGTCTTGTAGTCTTGTCTCTCCCTTCAGATCTATTAATATTTGCTTTATGTATTTAGGTGTTCTGATATTGGGTGCATATCTGTTTACAATTGTTGTATCTTCTTGATTAACTGACACTTTTATCATTATATAATCTTCTGTGCCTCTTTTCACAATTTTTTATTTAATGTCTATTTCATCTAAGTATAGCAACCTCTGTTCTCTTTTGGTTTCCATTTTCATAGACTATCTTTTCCGATTTCTTCACTTTCAGTCTATTTGTGTCCTTAAGGATGAAATGAGTCTCTTATTAACAGCATACAGATTGGACATTTTTTTTTAATCCTTTCAGCCACTCTGCGTCTTTTGATGGGAGAATTTAATCCACTGACATTTAAACTACTTGTTTGATAGATAAAGACATACTACTGCCATTTTGTTCATTGTTTTCTGGTAGCTCTGCAGATTCTTTGTTCCTTTCTTCCACTCTACCTGTCTTCCTTTGTAATTTAATGATTCTCTGTTGTGGTATGCTTTGATTTCTTACTTATCTCCTATGTATCTATTATAGCTCTTTCATTTGTGGTTACCATGAGGCTTACATAAAACATATTACGGCTGTAACAGGCTATTTTTAAGCTGATAACTTCAATAACACATAAAAACTCTACAATTTTATTACCCACCAATATATTATTATTGATGTCAAAATTTACATATTTTATATATTGTATATCACTTTATTATAAATATACCTATTTTAACAGCTTTATATTTAAACTTCTTACTAAAGATAAATTGATTTACACACCATCATTATAGAATTACATACAGCATTCTGAATTTGACTACATACTTACTTTCACCAGTGAATTTTATACATTTATATGTTTTCATATTACCAATTACCATTCTTTTCTTTCAGCTTAAAGAATTCCCTTTTGCATTTCTTATACGGCAAGTCTAGTAAACTTCCTCAGTTCTTATTAGTCTGGGAAAGTCTTTATCTCTCCTTCATTTCTGAGGGACAACTTTATGGTTCCTAATTTGTTTGTTTTTTTTCCTTTGAGCAAGCCATTTTTGTTTGCTTTTTTTTCCCCACTCTATCCTGACCTGCAAGGTTTCTGCTGAGAAATCTAATGATAGCCATATTGGAGTTATCTCTCACGAGATTTGCTTCTTTTCTCTTGCTGCTTTCAGGATCCTCTCTTTGTCTTAACACTTCTGAGAGTTTTAGTAGGTCTTACTGTAGCATTGTTTCAACTGAGCATAACTGGAGACCTTTGAGCTTCCTATGTGTGGATATCTATATCTGTACCTAGTTTATGAAAGTTTTCTGTCATTATTTATTTAAATACATTCACTACTCCTTTCTCTCTCTGTGTTCCTTCTGGAACTCCTATAATGCAAAGATTGGTTTGCTTCATTGCCCTATAATTCTCACAGACTTTCTCACTCTTTTTCATTCTTTTTTCGTTTTGTTCCTCTGATTGGGTAATTTCTAATAACCAGTCTGTGAGTTTACTGATCCTTTCTTCTGCTTGATCAAATCTTATGTTGAAGCTCTCTATAGAAATCTTCGCTTCAGCCATATCTATAAATTTTTGTTTAAAAATTGAGTTGATTAAAAATGGCTAACATTGGAGAGCTGGTATGCAATTTAAGATCGTCCAAAATTAATCATATATCAAATGCAATGTCTTAACAATATTTACATTTACTACTTTCAGTCCTCTGTCTAAAATAGGATTCTTGTCCAAGTGTCTTGGTTCCAGATATGATACTGGGAAACAGAAGAGTACAGGGAGATTGTATATAACGTTGACTGGGTCAGACATTATAAGCCTTACAGTGAAATTTAGTCACAATTCTGTCCATAGTGAAATCTCATTCATCCTCTCCTCATGCAAAATTCCTTTAGTTCTTTCCTTTGCTTTATTTATTAACCAAATTGAAAAATCAGTCTCTAAAACACAACTTTAGAAGAGATCTGTCAAAACAGTAAAGATCAGGATTCCTAAAATTCTGACAGCGGATTGCACATGTATTCATTTTACTTTAATGTACGTGTACAGATATCACCGAGACTTTGGTTGACAAACCTTGCCATAATTTAATAATATCTTCAGTTACTTGAAGAAGGAATAATTGTAACATAGCACATTCCAGGGATTTCAGCTTCCCTGTAGAGATTTACCTAGGAACCTACATAATATATGTAAATAACTGAAAATTAAGAGGCACTGGTGTGGTAGAAAGCATACAGAAACTATTGAATGAACTGAATTTCTTACAGTTCTGCTAGCTATCGCGACCTGATCCCAAGACCCTCAGATTCTCTAAGTTTTAGTGTCCTCGCCCTGAAAGCAGGACTGTATGCGTGTTTTTAAGAATCATCCACTTTGTACAGTTCCTTCCACCTTTAAAATTTTGTGATAACCTACCCTATTTTAAGTCCCATGCCACTTTTAAGTGTGGTCTATAGACTAGTAACAGCAGCATCTGGGAGTTAGTCAGAAATGCAGACTCTCAGGTCCCACCTTTAGACCTACTAAATCAGAATCATCAGTGAACAAGATTCCTAGGCAATTAAACTGAAATGAAAATTAGAGATGCGCTGCTATAGACTATTTTTTTCAGTTATGACGTCAATGTCCAATTGCTTATCAAAAGAAAAGTGTATTAAATGATACAGACATTGATTTAAGAAAAGGAAAACATGGCAATTCATGACCCTTAAATATCAGAATAATAGAAGAACAAATTGAATAATGTTATTTCAAATTATGAATTATTTAAATGGTTGGAATTCATTCTAAAGAAAAAGAGGATTTTAAAACAGTTCATCTCTTTCAGTAATTAAATACAAAAGATAGTATTTATTAAAAATATACTACTCTTAATTATAATAGTCTTAATTACATAAATACATTATTCTGCTGGCAGCACTAAGGGATTGACGTGAAGGTATTTTCTTCCTATTATTTCCACCAAAATTTCCTATCCCACCAAATCCCCCAAATAAACTTAGATTGTGCATAGAAAATATGCTTGCCATAAATTTTTAAGATAAGTATTTTAGCCTCCTACTCTTCTAAGCAGATTGCAATCCTGAAGCCCCTCTTATTACAGATATTATTGGCATTATTATACACATTTCCAAGATTTAAAAAAAAAAAAAAACAGGTACAGAGAGGGTTAGTAAATTGATGAAGATCTTTCAACTAATAAGTAGCTCAGACATGATTAATATCGGGCTGACTCCGAGTCCCTTTCTCCTTCCATTATGCCATACTGTTTCCCTCTTGAAAAAAGAAAAAAATCCAGATTTATTTTTAAAGAGCTAAAAGAGCCAAACATTTGTACTATAAAAGAATTACACTTCCTTTAAAAAGTACCACAAGACCAGTACAAGGCCAGTCCCTGTGGACCCAGCCTCCATGCTAGCCAGCACAGATGCAGAATCCAGGCCCATGCCCATGGAATGAGACTCCAAACTGGCCCATACAACCCAAGGCACCAGGCCAGCATTCACAGCTCCAGGCTCCAAACTGGCCCCTGCAGCCCCGGGCTCCAGGATAACCCCAGCACCAGGCAGCATCCAGCAGACCCACCATCTAGGCCTGCCTAGTAGATCCCAGTGCTGGGACTACTCCAACAAGCCAAGGCTCCAAGACCACACATGTGGACCCATGCTTCAGTCTGTCTCCCACAGATCAAAATCCCAGACCCACTCCTGCAGATTAAAGTTCCAGGCCTGCCCCAGTGTCCTGCCAGTTCCCATGGATTCAGACTCTAGACCCATCCCAGGGATGCAGCCTCTAGGACCACTCCAGTAGATCCCAGACACCCAGACACCAGGCCTACCCCAGTAGATCCCAGTGACAGGTCAGCCCCCACAGACACAGGTTCCATGCCCCTACAAATTCAGTTAGCAGGCCCATTTGACTGGACTCTGATGCCAAGCCAGCCCCCATGCACCCAGGTTCCAGGCCTGCCCCAAGCAGACATAACCTGGTTAAGTCTGGGCACCCGGCAGGCTCCTATGAGCTCAGGCACCAGGCCTGACAAACTGCTGACATGGGCACTAAGCCAGCCTGCCCAAGAATTCTAGTAGCAAGCCCACCCAGAAACACCAGACAGGCTGATGGGTAAAGAGCTTCTTCTGTCAAAGCTAGTGTGTAAAAACTGGCAAAATAACATACTACTGAATGATTCTAAAGAAATTTATATTTACAAACCACCTGACAATTCAAAATAATTGAGATACATTAAAAATAAATTCTCAAATGGCAAAGACTAAAAGAAAGCTTTTACGCTGCAAGAAAAAAAAATGCCTACCACATACAAGGGGAAACATTTTAAGACGATCAGTTGATTTCTCAGCAGAAACCTCGCAGCCTAGGAGAGCATGTGAGAATATTTAAAATGCTGAAAGGGAGAGAAAACAAAAAAAAAATCTGTCAACCAAGAATACTATACTCAGCAAGGCCGTCCTTCAGAAATAAAGGAGAAATAAAGACCTTCTCAGACAAACAAAAGCTTTGAGAGTTCATAATTACCAGACTCACTGTATTAGTCAAGGTTCTCTACAGAGACAGAGTCAATAGGATATACATAGATAGATATAAATATAGATATATGAGAGAAGATTTATTAAGGCAATTGGCTCATGTAATTACGAAGGCTGAAAAATCCTACAACAGGTCATCTGCAAGCTACAGACTCTGTATGCCAGTAACACGGCTGACTCCTAAGTCCAACAGCCTGCAAACCTAGGATGGGGAGAGGTGTAACTCTTGAAGTACAAAGGTCAGAGAGCCTGGAGTACTAATGTTCAAGAACAGGAGAGTATATCCCAGATCCAGGACAGAGACAGAGACCAATTTGTCTTTCCCTTATTTTTGTTCTCTACCAGCCCACGGGCGATAGGATGATGCCTGCCCACACTAACGGCAGACCTTGCCCACTTAGTCCACTCAGACTCACAAACAAATCTCCTCTAGAACATCCTCAGAACATCCTCATGGATATGCCCCAAAGCAATGCTTTACCAATTCCCTATGTATTCCTTATCCAGTCAATAAGACACCTAAAATTATTCACCACATCTACCTTACAAGAAATGCTAAAGAGAAATCTAGTTGAAAGTAAAGGATGCTAACTAGCAACATGTAAACATATGAAAGTATAAAACTCACTGTAAGCTAAGAATATACTCAAATAGAGAACACTCTAATACTATAATGGTGGTACATAAATCACTTTTAACTACAGTATGAAAGTTATAAGAAAAGCATTAACCATAGATACAATAATTTGTTAATGGATACACAATATATAAAAGATGTAAATTGTGACATTAGTAACAGAAAATGTGGGAGGAAAGAGAAGTTAGCATATAGTTTTAGTAAATGGTTAAAATTAAATCAATTATCAGCTTAAAATAATCTGTTAGAGTGACAAGATGTTTTATGTAGGCCTCATAGTAACCACAAAGAAAAATGCTGTAGTAGATACAAGAGAATAAAGAGAAAGGAACCAAAGCATACTACTACAGAAAAATAATCAAATCAAAAAGAAAGCCAGACAGAATATAAGAAACAAAGAATCTACAAACTACCAGAAAATGCAAAATTAGTAGCAGCATATCTTTACCTATCAATACATACATGGTAAATGGACTGATTCCTGAATCAAAAGACAGAGTGGCTGACTGGATATTTAAAAAAAAAAATTAAAAACAAGACTCAACTATATGCTGCCTACAAGGGATTCATTTCATCTGTAAGGACACAAATAGGCTGAATGTGAAAGGATAGAAAAAGGTACCCCAGGGAAATGGAAACCAAAAGAGGGCAGGAGTAGCTGTATTAATAACAAATTAGACTTTAAGTCACAAGAGATTAAAAAGAAAAAAAAGGCATTATATAGTGCATGGTGGCTCATGCCTGGAATCCCAGCACTTTGGGAGAGTGAGGCAGGTGGATGACGAGGTCAAGAGATTGAGACCATCCTGGCCAACATGGTGAAACGCCATCTTTCCTAAAAATACAAAAATTAGCCAGGTGTGGTGGCAGGCGCCTATAGTCCCAGCTACTCAGGAGGCTGAGGCAGGAGAATCGCTTAAACCCAAGAGGCAGAGGTTGCAGTGAGCTGAGATCGCACCACTGTAGTCCAGCTGGGCAAGAGAGAGAGACTTCATCTCAGAAAAAAAAAAAAGAAAAGAGAAAAAAAAAAAGGTCATTATATAACTAGAAAGTGGTCAGCTCATCAAGAAAATATAACAACTGTAAGTTTGTATGCACCCAACATCAGACCACCTAAATATGTAAACAAATACTACCAGAACTGATGGAGAAATAGACAGCAAAACAATAACGATAGAAAACATCAATATCCCAGCTTCAGCAATAAAGAGAATATCCAGTAAGAAAATCAATAATGAAACAACAGAATCAAACAGCACTATGGACCAAATGGACCTCACAGATATACACAGCATATTCCTTCCAACAGCAGCAGAATCCACATTCAAGTGCATACCAAACATTCCATAATAGATCATATGCTGGCCCACAAAATAAGTTTCAATAAATTTAAGAAGATCCAAATGGTATCACTTATTATTTCCAACCACAATGGTACGAAATGTGGTAAGAAACCACAACTATGTGGAAATTAAGCAACAGGTTATTCAATAACCAGTGTGTCAAAGAAGGCAAAGGGAAAATAAAACAATGCATTATAAAAGGATGCACCACAACACAATAAAGACCATATATGAAAAGTCCACAGCTAACATCATACACAACAGTAGAAAGTTGAAAGTTTTTCTTCTATGATCAGGAACTAGACAAGCATACCCACTCTCATGATTTCTATTCGGCGCAGTTAATGGAAGTCTTTGTTAGAGAAATTAGGCAAAAAAAGAAATAAAAACATCAAAATTGGAAAGGAAGAAGTTATACTGTCTTTGCTGATAGCATCATATGTATAGAAAATCCTAGACTCCACCAAAAAAAAAAAACAAGAACTGTTAAAACTAACCAAAGAATTCAGTAAAGTTTTAAGATCCAAAACCACGTACAAATATCAGTAGCATTTCTATACACTAACAACAAAATATCTGAAAAAAATAAAAAAATACCATTTACCATAGCTACAAATAATACACACACACACACACACACACACACACACACACACACAGAGGAATAAATTTAACCAAGGAATTGAAAAATCTGCACACTGACAAGTATGAAACATGCACACAAAATAATTTAAGACACAGAAAAACTGAAATATACCCAGAATTGTAAAAATTTTGGTAAAATGCCCGTACTATCCAAAGCGATCTACAGATTCATGTAACCACTGTCAAAATTCCAATGCCATTTTTCACAGATTTAGAAAAATCCTAAAATTCAAATGGAACGACAAAAGACCTTAAATAGGAAAACAATCTTGAGCAAAAAGCACAAAGCTAGATGCATCATATTGTCTGATTTGAAAATCTCCTACAAGGCTACAGTAATCAAAACAGCATGGTACTGGCACAAAAACAGGCACACAGACCAATAGAACAGAATACAGACCAGAAATAAGTCAACCAATTTTTGACAAAGATGTCAAGAATGCACAATGGAGAAAGAACAGTCCCTTCAACAAATGATATTGGGAAAACTGGATATCCACATGCAGTAGAATAAATTTGGACTTTTATCTCACATCATATACAAACCAACTCAAAATGGCTTAAGGACTCAAATATACAACCTGAAACTGTGAAACCACTGGAAGAAATCTTACAGGAAAAGCTTATTGGCATTGGCCCAGGGAATGGTATTTTGTTTGTTTTTTGTTTTTGTTTTTGAGACGGAATCTTGCTCTGTCGCCCAGACTAAAATGCAGTGGCGTGATCTTGGCTCACTGTAACCTCTGACTCCCAGGTCCAAGCGATTCTCCTGCCTCAGCCTCCCAAGTAGCTGAAATTAGAGGAGCCTGCCACCACGCCTGGCTAATTTTTATATTTTTAGTAGAGACGGGGTTTCACCATGTTGACCAGGCTGGTCTCTCACTCTTGACTTCAAGTAATCCACCTAACTCGGCCTCCCAAAGTAGGGAATGGTATTTTGAATATGACCCCAAAAGCACAGGAAACAAAAGCAAAAATAGACAAATGGGATTCTAGCAAACTAAAAGTTTTTTGCCCAGCAAAGTACACGATCAACAGAGTGAAGAGACAGCCTACATAATGAGAGAAAATATTTGCAAACTATATGATAATGGCTTGGCTCTGTGTCCCCACCCAAATCTCATTTTGAATTGTAATTCCCCATGTGTCAAGGAAGGGATCTGATAGGAGGTGATTGGATCATGAGGGCAGTTCCCCCATGCTGTTCTCATGATAGTGAGTGAGTTCTCATAAGGCCTGATGGTTTTCTAAGGGGCTCTCCCCACTTTGCTTTCTCTTCTCTTTCCTGCCACCAAGTGAAGGAGGTCCTTGCTTCCCCTTTACCTTCTGCCATGATTGTAAGTTTCCTGAGGCCTCCCTAACCATGTGAAACTGTGAGGCAATTAAACCTCTTTCCTTTATAAATTACCTAGTCTTGGGTATTACTTTATAGCAGTGTGAAAACAGACTAATATACCATACATTTGATAGAGCTTAATACCCAGAATATATAAGGAACTCAAACTACTAAATAGCAAGAAAACAACCAGGTTAAAAAGCAGGCTAAAGACCTGAAAAAGACATTTCTCAAAAAAGGACATAGAAATGGCCAACAGGTATATGAAAAAATGCTCAACATCACTAATCATCAGGCAAATGCAAATTATAACCACAATAAGGTATCACCTCACACCTGTTAGAATGGCTTTTACCAAAAAGATGAAAAATAAGTGTAAATGAGGATGAGAAGAAAATGAAATCCTTTCACACTGTTGGTGGGAATGTAAATTACTACAGCCATAATGGAAAACAGTAAAGGGGTTCCTCAAAAAATTAAAAATAAAATAACCCTTCGAGTCAATATCTCACTTCAGGGTATATATCAAAAGTATATGAAATTGGGCCAGGCGCGGTGGCTCACGCCTGTAATCTCAGCACTTTGGGATGCCGAGGCAGGTGGATCGCCTGAGATCAGGAGCTCAAGACCAGCCTGGCCAACATAGTGAAACCCTATCTCTACCAAAAATACAAAAAATTAGCTGGGCGTGGTGGCAGGCACCTGTAATCCCAGCTACTTGGGAGGCTGAAGCACGATAATCACTTGAACCCAGGAGGTGGAGGTTGCAGTGAGCGGAGATTGCACCATTGCACTCCAGCCTGGGCAACAAGAGCGAAGCAAAACTCTATCTCAAAAAAAAAAAAGTATACGAAATCAGTATGTCAAACAGATATCTGCACTCTCATGCTTTATTTCAGCATTATTCACAATAGCCAAGATATGGAATCAACCTAATTGTCCATCGATGGGTGAATGGATAAAGAAAATGTGGTATATACATATACACTGGAAGACTATTCAACCTTAAAAAGAAAAAAGAAAGAAATCTTGTCTTTCACAACATAATACCCTCAAGGTTCATCCATGTTGTCAAATGAAATAATACAAGCACAAAAAAAAAACGAATACCATATGATTTCACTCATGGGAAATCTAAAAAAGTGAAACTCAAATAAGCAGAGAATACAATAGTGGTTCTCAAGGGCTAGGAATGGAGGATGACATTGAGGAGGTGTTGGTCATCAGATATAAAATTTCTGCTAAAAGGAAGAATAAACCCAAGAGATCAATTATATATCATAGTGACTATAGTTAATAACAATATATTGTACACTTCAAATTGCTAACTGATTTTTTAACTGTTTTCACAACAAATAAATAAGTATATGAGGTAATGCATATATTAATTAGCTCCATTTAGATATTCCACTATATATATGTAATAAAACATGTTATATACCATAAATACACACTATTTTGTCCAACAAAAATTTAATTTTTTTTTTTTTGAGATAGGGTCTTGATCTGTCACCTAGGCTGGTGTGTGATGGTGTGATCTTGGCTCACTGCAACCTCCGCCTCCTGGGTTCAAGCGATTCTCCTGCCTCAGTCTCCTGAGTAGCTAGGATTACAGGGGCCTACCACCACGCCCAGCTGATTTTTATATTCTTAGTAGAGACAGGGTTTCACCATGTTGGCCAGGCTGGTCTCGAACTCCTGACCTCAAGTGATTCACCCTCCTCGGCCTCCCAAAGTGCTGGGATTACAGGCGTGAGCCACTGCCCCTCCCCTACTTTTTTAAGAAAGTACAATGGTGTGTGTGTTAAAGAGGAAGAGTATCTGTTAACAAACAGGAAAAGTTGCTGAACTACAAAAAAAAAATTAACTATATTTTCATTTAGCTTCACAATTATAGTAACAGTTTTCCCTTTCAGTTGTATATAGTCCAGTCCCTAGAACACTAACAGATTTATGGTTGCATGGAAAACAGATTTGGTAACTTCTTAAGAGAGAATAGTTCTTTCATCAGTGAAGGTCTGTAACTATAAACAGAGGTATTTAAACACAGGCAATGTCTCAGTAGTAATAAACTAAGAACCACAAATATAAAAATATATACTATTTCATGTACTGAATATGATTTAAATTTAGTTACAGTATATAACACAATACATTTTACTCAAGTTTACTCATTCTTGGAAATATATCTTTTCTATAACATCTTTTCAGGGGAAAATCTAATCATACCTTTATAAACATACTTATGAACTTAAGAAATGATGAAGTGTCAAAATAATTTTCATAATTAATTATCCCACTAAGTTGAAAATATAAAAATTCAATATATTATTTATTATTTAATCTATTTAAAATGCTCTGACCTAGGAAGCAGAAAAGATATGCTTAAGGAATGGAGAATACAAAAAGTAGGAAAACATGGGATTACGATGCATAAAGTGAGATATACTATAAGTAGTTCAAGTAGGCTTTTGATAGAATTCAATCTGTTTAATGTACTAGAAAGAGAATGTATTTAAAGTTCAATTGCTATTTCCAACCAAGGAAATTTTTAGAATCAAGACACCTGCTTACTCATACTTTTTCATTAAAATTTCTTTTGAGACTGAATAAAGCAGCAATCAAATTTAAAAATAAAATAAAAAACAAAAATAAGTGAATAATCATATATTTTCTCCTCTTTTTTCCTCTGGAAATATAGATGGTATATCATGTTGATGACTCAGTAGATGGCACGGTTACCATTAAATCAAAATAGATCTAATAATCTGGCCTAAAATGCCATAACAGGAAACAAGGCACACAGGCCTAACTAAGAACACTAATGTGCTTTTACCAAAAATATAAAACAATATTCTGAACATTTGTATTAATGTTCTAAACCAATCAAATATCAAATATGGTGAACGATTATTTACAGAACATTTATTTCTTTCCTACTGTAGCTTCATTAGCATTCTACAAATTTTCTTTTGGAAAACTAATGATCTAATAACACCACTAATGAAAAATAAATGGGTTATTCTTATCTAATTAAAATGTGAAATAACAGTACTTCCTATTTTTTAACAGTGCCTTATTAAAAATTGAATATTTGAGAATGTTTTCAAAATACTAGGCTGACATCAACCAGTTTTGAATGTGCACTTATAAATATTTTCTTCTTAACTATCACTCATCACACTCTTCATTTACTGACTGGAATAGTTACCTACCTTTCTACGAGTTAGGTACACTAACTTAAGCTCCTTAATGGCAGGGAATACATCTTATATATTCATTCTTTATAGATCTTGCAGCACTTGGTACATGAGTATACCCATAATATACTCAAAAAACACATAGTTAACAAAGGTACAAAATAAAGTTAATCACTAAACATAATATTCTACAACAAAATGTATTAAACAATTATTTACTAAGTGGAGCATATATCAGTAAACAAAAGCAACAAAAGTAATACCAATAAAACCTACAATCCAGACTGGTAATTTAACCTGTAGATTTTATATATGAGTGCTGAAGTTATGAGATTATCATTCCCAAAGGAAATAATTCACAAATAAATCAGGTTGCATTACTGGCCATAAGAGATCCAAGTGGCTATTTTCATTTATTCATTCACTCAAAGGATTTACTGAGAACCCACAATGTACTCTATGGCTTTACAATCCTAGATCCACACAAATCCCTAGGGAATTTTAAAAAGAATCATGACAATCCTAGATCTATCATTTTCTTGTTCCACTTCTGGACAGAATGATCAGACCCCTGGAAGACTTCAGATGAAAGTAATTCAGTATTAAATAGTCTTATCTACTTGTAGGGCCTAGCATTAGAGCTACGGTGCCAAAACTACGGCACCATCCAAGGTCCCCTATGCTGCTAGAAAGACCTAAGTTGCTCTGGAGTCTCCACTTTCTCCAACCCTATATGCTCAAAATTCTAGGGATGGATTTGGCTCTGGTACCTGCTTCTGTTTTCTTACTCGTCCTTTATCTGGGGGCTGGAAGCCATCCATGCCCCAAAAATATGTTAAATGACAGAACTCTGCTGCAAGATGATAATTCCTTCTCTTCATGAATTTCCTGGTACTCCCTGCCTACCTGAGTGGTGTTAGCTCCATTTTAAAACGTAGTGCCAACAACACTGTTTTAAAGACAACCTAACCTGCCATTTCTTTTGGTTACTCTCTTACATTTTCAGCTTAATTTCCACAGCCAGCATCTACAACCAAATCTATACTCCAAAGTTCCAAAGAACTCTAAAGAAGCTAACTCTCTGGTAAGTCCCAAGCTCCATAATAAATGTCAACAGCCTTGGGTTGGCAAGAGAAACCTAGTTATTTGCCCCGAACTGTGATGTTCTCTGCTCTATTCTGCAAAATATTTAGGTGTATATAAACACTCTTAAGTCACTAAAATGCAAAACAACTCCAGTTCAGAAAACAAACCAACAAACAAAAATTAAGTAATTACCTCCCAGTGGTAGGTACAATTAAAGAAGAGATGAAGAAGATAAAATTCTGTCCCTGAAGGAGCCTCAAGTCTAGTGGGGTTAAAACACTTACAGTAAGTCAACATGGTATAGGGAAAGCATACAACTCAGACTACAAAAAATGTAGACAATAAGAAAGTATTTACCAACTGCCTTTGTGTTAGAGACCCTGTCAATACAATTCCTTAGTATTTTATTCCTTCATAAAACAGCACAGCTGTCCCCTCATGTCAGCTGCAAAATTTAAAAAAAAAAATCTCAGAGCCTAGAATTTATGTTTCTTGTAAGCCTATTTGATTAAATGGAAACATCTCTTCAATTAGGGCTGTTAAACACCTGAATGGATTACAGCAAAATGGTGGCATTTCTTCCTTTAGGTTTTTTTTAAGTAGGCTATAGATACTCACACATCAAAGATGCCTGAAGTTTAAGGTTCTCCAAGGCAATAAGATGAATTAACTAAATTCCTAGTAATATAAAAGGTAATAGTAGGGGGATGGAAGGAGACTTTTTGAAAAATGACATGAAATGATGAGTTCAGTAAGTGCTAAAATTATTACCACTCTTGATGAAGGTAAGAAGAATCTTTAAGACTGATAAACTAATAGTATAAGAAAGAAACAGAAGATCATAAAATGAATAGATAGAAAGCAAAAAAAAAAAAAAAAAAAAAGCAGAATTTTCCTTTTACTTTTGGTTTTGCTCTTATATTGCTTCTTTTTCCTGAAAGTCTTAAAATAATTTTTCAAATCTGAAACTCTGTCTCTGGTACATACTTACCTATTTTAAATATCAGATTATTTATGTTAAGTGTGGTGAAATGACAAAGATAAAATTAAAATTGCAAAAAGTAAGTTAATATCTGTTAGTGCACACATATATCACATGATATCTTTTGCTACTGCTATCTTAATTTTTAAAAATGGGAACCATAATAACTATGATTAGGAGAATAATAATCATTAACACTTTATAATATAATCCTTTTACAATGATTATTTTAGTCCTAACAATCACATGTGGTCAATAAATTTGTAATAAAATTATATATAAAGGCCAGGCATGGTGGCTCACACCCATAATTCCAGTACTTTAAGAGGCCAAGGCAGGAGGATCACTTGAGCCCAAGAGTTCAAGATCAGCTTGGGCAACAAAGCGAGACCCTGTCTCTACAAAAAAATTATAAAATTAGCTGGGTGTGGTGATGCATGTCTGTAATCCTGGCTACTCAGGAAGCTGAGGTGAGACAATCACTTGAGCCTGGGAGGTCAAAGCTGCCATAAACTGTAATCCAGCCATACACTGCGGCCTGGGTGACAGAGTCAGACCCTGCCTCAAAACACACACACACACACACACACACACGCGCGCGCGCGCACACACACACACACACACACGGAAGATAGGGGAGAATTTTGAGTAAGCTCCTCACTGCTGGCTAAAGGAGAATAGTAGTCACTGTTGAAAAGCCACTCAGAACCATCTAGCCTACCCCTCCTACAAAACAACATTCTTAACCTGCAAACCTGTATCTGAGGGCACTGGTGAAATCTCATTGAAACTAGGTGAGAAATGCTGCCAAGACCCATCTGGCCTATTGTCCTCTAAGCAACAAAATCCTTTATTTTTAGGGGGAAGTGCATCAGTAACATAGCTTGGTGGAAACTCACTGAACCTATGAGAGAAAAACACGGGGAAAGAAGTAACTCTGCTTCTCAGGCAGGAACACAAATACATGCTAGTCCCAGCATCACAACTGGAAGAAGGACAAGAACACTAGTAAAGGCCATATTCCCAAGATCCAGGTTCACAGTGGCTACCTAAAATTGAAGCTTAATGATAATATTATTTGATAGCAGAGTGTGTACAACACACTGAAATATGCACACACAGTTTTTTATGCATACCATCAAACATGTGAACACATCCATGCGCACACACACACAAGCACAAAATCTTACTATCCCTACCTCACAGTGACCTGGAACCACTGATATTTTTGTAGGAAATGGAAAAGAAAGGAGGCAGAAATGATAAATCTCTATTTGCTACTGTAAAGGTAAACTGAGGCTGGAGCCAAACTGGGAACAAAGACACAAGGCAAATGGCAGTGAGAATAGCCTTTTATTAGGGCTTGCGGGTGAGGTTCCTCGGTCCAAAGGTGTGGGCCGAGGAAGTCGCGCTGAGGGAGGAGGGTAGGGGCTTCTTATAGCCTGAGAGGTGGGAAGCCGGTTGTGCAAACAGGGCCTGGGGGGGTCTTGAAACTACTAGGGCAGGAGTTGAGTAAGGGTCATGGGGAAGGGGTCTTTGGAAACTGTTAACCGAAACTGCTGTTTACGAACTTGTGGAATGCAGGTGAGCTGCAGGTCATGGGGGAGTGTGGCTGCCCAGCTGGAACCTCTGATGTATGTAAGTCTGAGGGTGTGTACAAGGGTGAAGGGAGTCTTTAACAAAAGTCCTGCTACGCCGGGTAACGCCACCATGTTGGGTCTAGATTCCTGCCTAATAGCTACATATATCAAAATGTTGGATTTGTGTTCAAAGGGAACCATCCTAAGCAAAAGACTATACTTTAAATACCTTCTACTCCTTGCTTTCAATCACTGGCTAGTTTTAGGATTTAGGAAAGTCTCAGGCCTTACTTAAATACAAGGGATGACTATATTAGCATTACCCAAGACACGTTTTTTAAAACAAGTTTTAGTCCTCCCAAGTAAACACAGAAAAGTAAAAGATAATAGATTGAGGTTTTGTATAAAGCTAAATTTATTGAATTTATAAAATTTTTTTATTCAGTGACTTTGTCTTTCCAACTTTTTTGATATTCAAATGTTCCTTTATGATATCATGATGAGAGGTGATTACAGTTTAATTTTATTATGCTCTTATTTAGAAAAATAAAAAGTTATACTTCTTTGTACATACTTCAAATTTTTAAATACATTTTACTAGTCCATAAAATCCAAAAATCTAAGAACCACCAGGGTAGATAAGGAAAGTTATTTTTTTGAACCCAATCTCCCTATAATTTAATAAGGAATCGCATTTACATAGAGATATCTATCAATTCCCCAGATGTATGAAGATGAATAGGAACTTCAGAAATCATTAGGAAGTTATATATGTTCATGCCCTCTGGATGTTTCAAATGAAACATGCAAGTATTCATCAAACACTTACTGTGTACTTACCATAAGAGTAATGCAAAACACTAAGATAAAAACTTGCTATGGTCTATGAATTAAACTCTGCATATCAGAACCAAGGTTTTGTCAGTAAGCAAGAAAAGCCAGACTAGAAATTACCATCACTTAAGAGAATGATAAGCATCCAGTGAATGGAAATGCAAGCAATCTGAATTAACAAGAATAAGTTGGCCAAGAAAAAAAAAAAAAAAAGCAAAAACCAGCCATGAGGCCTAAGTTTTAAAAGCAGTTTTTTCTACACAAAGATATGGTAGTAAATCAGACAGGATACTGAAAATGAACAACTAGAAAAAGGTTTGGTCATAAGAAATAAAGACAGACATTAGAATTGGAATGTAAAATGAGACTATAACAACCAGCTTAGTTACTAGCTTAGGATTGCTTACATTTCCTTTAGAGAAACGATTGGTCCTAAATTAAGCTCTGGCTGAATGAACATGTGAATGCTCAAACAAGCATAAAACCAGCCTCACAAGAAAAATTTAGAGAGCTAAAAGGAAAACGAGTGAAGTCATTAAGATAAAATCTAGTATTCAAAAATAATACAGAAAGAATTATTCATTCTTGCCTTTGGAACAGTAGACCTATCAAAAAAGAATCAGGTACATATATAGTAAATCCACCATGTAGCAACCCCTACATATGTGGTATAAAGCTTAAATTACATCTGAATACACTGTGTAAAAACTTAGTCACATTAGATGTTGTACCCCACATTATTCTTGAAAATCATATTTCTAGCATTCAAGAAACTACATTAGTCTAATAATTAAAAGTTATTATTTGAGAGGTCTAGAGCCTTAAAACTTATTTTGTAAGTTCTTCATAGATTATATACTTATATCAATAACATCCCTTAAAGGAGAAAATGGATTTTAAATGCATAGTTTGTAGGCAGAGTATCTCCCCACGAAAGCTGTCGATGTCCTAATCTCTAGAGCTTGTGAATATATCTTATACATCAAGGAATGCAGAGTACGCCACCCCAAAATATGCCACTTTGGCATAACGATTATTTTGAGCTAAGGTCAATTGAGAAAAAGCAAGTGTGCACACACACACACACAAAATCCTCTGCCCTCCTCCTCTTTACTAGAAAGGACAGGACTATTCGATTCTTAGTTGATTCTTTATCACCGAAGACAATTCCAGACCCTTATTAGCCAAAAGACAGCACTAGAAGAATCTACTTAGCAAACCATACTATCCCTTATCTTCCATTGATTTCCCCCATGTATTTATTATCCTACAATTTGCTGTTCTTAGTAGCTCAAAGTCCCTTTCCTTTGTCCTGTCATCCCTCTACAAAATTATTCTTTGGTTAAAATGATATGTAAGCCCAAATTCCAAAGATCCCTTTGAGTTACTAATCATTGAGTACTCTCCTGTATATAAACAATCCACATGTTAATAAACTTGTTTCATTTTCTCTTATCTGTCTCCCCCACCCCAAATTTTATTAAGGTATAATTGACAAATAAAACTTGGATACATTTACAGTGCACAATGTGATGTTTTGATATATGTATATATTGTAAAAAAGATTAAATCAAGCTAATGAACATATCCATCACCTCACAAACTTATTTTTTGTGGTAAGCACATTTAAGATCTACTGTCTGAACAATTTTCAAGTATAAAATACTAGAGTCATCATGCTGAAATAGATCCGTAGAATTTATTCATCTGTCTAACTGAAACTTAATCTGTCTCTTACCAGTCTAATTTACAGGATCCCAGAGACAGAACTTAGGAGGGTAGAGGTGGGGGAAAAAATGACATTTTTTCCTTCCCTTCATGTAGCAAATATAATTAATATTAAGGATTTTGAGATGGGGAGATTATCCTGGATTATCTGTGTGGGCCCAATCTCATCACATGAGTCCTTAAAAGAGAGACCCTTTCCCAATTGTTTCCAAAGAAAGAGAATAGAGCAAATGGCAGTGTGAGAAGGACTCAACCCATCATTGTTGGCTTTGAAGAAGGAAGAAAGAGGCCATGAGCTAAGGTATGCAGGCAGCCTCTAGAAGGTGGAAATGGCAAGGAAATGGATTCTCCCTGAGAGCCTCCAGAAAGAAATGCAACCCTATTGACACCTTGATTTTAGCCATGAGACCTGTACTGGACCTCTGATCTTCAGAACTACATAATAATAAATTTTTATTGTTTAAGGCACAACATTTATGGTAATTTTGTTATAACAATAGAAAACTAAGAGTATAGTAACTTTTGTTTTTTAAATTAATGTCAATTTACTCAGCCTAATTCTAGAAATAATACATGTATATAGATTAAAACTAGATATAAGATAAACCACATTCTAGTTACAGTCTGATAGCTAAATATTTGTGTAAACTTGCGTACCCTATTTCTTTACCATCTGGGCACCAATTTACTATCATGATGCTATAGTTCCTCAGGAAGCTATAAACTTACACAGTATCTTATACGCTGATGCTTACTAGCCTACTGTGGTAAAGACTACCAACTCTTCAATTGGAGACCCATCCCACTTTGGTTTGGGAGTTTTGTTTTGGGAAAAAAATCATTTTCTCAGGTTTTTAAAGAGAAAATATTTTCATTGAGAAGGTTTTTGTAAACTTTCAAAAGACTGAACTACTCCTAAAACTGAACTACTCCTAAAATAATAATTATACACTTAAGAACATCAAATGTTGTCTCAAGTGAATAGTAATTAGCAACATTTATAAATTGCAGGCAGGTCAAAGAAACATTCTCAAACAAAAATGAGAATCAAGGGCAAGAAGGTTATCACAATTTAGAATTCTACAACTACTAGGTTGTATTAATAACTCACATAATAAGTGATAAATAACTGTTTTAAGCAATTTATTCCATGAATGATTCTGAAGTCAGACACACTTTTAAAAATCAAGGTGATTTCTGATGGCACGCTTGTTTAACCACACTTAAGCAGAATCCAGAGGGGAACATACAGATAATTTGAAAGCCCACCATTACCTTTCTTGTAACTTAACACTTTGGTCTTATTCATGAGAAAACATGAAGACTCTAAGAAAAAAAGTTATATATACCTTTAATAATTATGTAGCATGTTCTAACTTATGATTTAATGCAAAAAAAAGTAACTTATTTTCCTTTAAAAGGGAATATTTCTTAAAATCATCAGAATTCTGCCAATATAACTGAAGACAAATTCTTAAAGATATGATTTCTAAAGGCAATTCAAATAAGCATTCTACTTATAAGTACAAAGAATCTCAATGAATGTTCACTTAAATTCATAATGATTGGTCTTTCATTTAAATTATAAGTTCCCCTGCATTAAACCATCATTTTATTATTATATTCTCAACAAAATTTGAGAAAGTACTCTTTCATATCTTAGCACTCATTAAATTAATTTTATCTATCTATCTATCTATCTATCTATCTATCTATCTATCTATCCCAGACAGGTTGTGTTTTGTTGCCCAGGGTGGAGTACAGTGGCCATATCTTAGCTTACCACCACCTCAAACTCCTGGGCTCCAGGAATCCTCCAGCCTCAGCCTCCTGAGCAACTGGGACTACATGCACACGTCACCACACCCAGCTAATTTTATTTTTTATTTTGTACAGAAATGGTCTTGTCATCTTGGCCAGGCTGGTCTCAAACTCCCGGGCTCAGCAATCCTCCCGTCTTGGCTCCCAAAGTTCAGGAATTACAGGCATGAGCAAGCACACTCAGCCTATCAGTTTTTTTGTTGTTTTTTTCTTAAATTAGTATGTGTAGCAAATGCTTGAAGTAGAAGCCTTTGTGTATTCTAGGACCCCAAGATACTATAACAGTTGCCATGAAGAAACACCAATTTAAAATCATAACGAAATAAGTCAATATAAAGTACTTCTGTAAATCCTCAATTAATTCAATGATATATATTTAATATAAAATTATATAAACATATTTTTAAAACTGGTTCTTAAATGCAGGCATAAATAATTATGGGACCAAAAGTTTTGGCTCTATCACTTACACTAATTTCTCAAAATTCATTGATGTGAATATAAACAATTTCATTTCATTTTACAGATCAGAATGTGTACCTAAAACTAAATATCCAGCAGGAATATTTGGATATTCCTAATTATTTCCATTTCCATTTCCCTAGTTTTCTGGGCATACCTCTTGGGCAGGAACCAAGAGTACGGAAGTTGTTTCCCTTAGAAAGAGAACTGGATGGAAAAACCATTAACGACACCTCTTTAGAGTCAAAGCTTAAAGATCAACAGAGTTTCAAGGATAATAGTTGTGTTCTGCAACCACCTTTTAAATCATATGATGTAATGACCATCAACTACATGAATAATACTATGCTATATGGCAAACGATTGTGTAAAAGAGAGTCTTTATACTTAAGTATGCAATCTAGTTGAATAATATTCATATACAGTCATGTACCACAAAATGACATATTGGTCATTGATGGACCACATATATGATGGTGGTCTCATAAGATTATAACACCATATTTTTACTGTTCCTTATTTATGTTTAGAAATCTTTAGATACACAAATACCACTGTGTTGCAACTGCCTACAGTATTCAGTACAGTAACATCTATGCAGGTTTGCAGCCTAAGAGCAATAGGCTATAGCATATAGCCTAGGTGTGTAGTAGGCTATACCATCTTGGTTTGTGTAAGTACATTCTATGATGTTCAAACAATAATGAAATTGCCAAATTATGTATTTCTCAGAATACATCCCCATTGCTAAGCAAAGACTGCACATGAAACACTTAAATAATAAACAATATAAGGTAGAAAGTGATTACCAAAATAAATGAAAACCATTAAAGTGGGGGGGTTTTTACAAGTCTCATAATTTCAGTTACTCATCACATAAAAATGCTTTAGTTATTACTTGTTCACTAACAGATAAGTTAGTGTTCATCTAAGATGACTCAGGAGAAATCCCAAACACTAAGACAAGCCCAAAGGTTAGGGGGTAACAGTTCTATTTCACAGGATTTTTCTTTTTTTGTTTTATCGCTAAACATTACAATGATCACGTATTTGGTAGTACAATCAGTATAAAAATGAAATCCATCTTTCTACATATTCTTTTGAAACAATGAGTCTTTCAAAAGGCACAGTGGGTGTGTAGGGGGCTATCATAGGACACATTCATTAACTCATTCAACAAATATTTATTAAGCACCTACCATATGCCACACATTGTGATAGATGTGAGGGAGACAGAGTGATACATTGTAGACATTTGCAAAATATTCACTTCATTTGCCTACTGATAAGCATTTACAGATTCTGTATCAATACAGAAAAGGAGGAAAATTATTACTCAGTAATATTATAGAACTTAATGCAATTTAGGCAAATATGTGTGCGTAAATATGTATGTTTTATATATACACACCATATGCATAATATATCATCTATGTAACCTACCATATGTTCATAATCTGCTACAGGTTTCTGTGACACAATAAAGAAACATTAAGTACTTATGCTTCTTTTGTTTTTTGTGGGGATTTTTTTCTGTTTTTAAACTGGTGATCTGTGTATCCTGCAAATTATGAATCTACTTTAGTTCCAATATTTGAAAGCTATACATTAATATTATCTGCCATATATTGGCTGAGAGCTTTATAAGGTTCCTTCATGGCAACTGTAATAGTATCTTTGAGTACTAGAATATATGAAGGCTTCTACTTCAAGGCATTTGCTTCATATTCTAATTTAAAATGTCCTTCATAATGTAACATTCTTAGCCTAACAGTCCGCATTGGAGGTACCTATCACCTACCTATTCAACCCAGCATGTATGAAATCCTAACACACACAATTTAATAGAATGAAAATGAGCTTGTTAGAGGATAATTTCTAAAGTTTATACAAGTACTAAATTCCCTGACTATATAATTGACAGTTGACACAGTTTAGCTTTGTATCCAAGTCTCATCTTGAACTGTAATCCCCAGATATTAAGGAGGAAACTGTTGGGAAGTGATTGATTGGATTATGAGGGTGGTTCCTCCACGCTGTTCTTGTGATAGTGAATGAATTCTTATGAGATCTGATGGTTTTATAAATGATAGTTTTTCCGGTGCTCTCACTCCACTCTCTCCTGCCGCCACGTGAAGAAGGTCCCTGCTACTCCTTTGCCTTCCACCATGATTATAAGTTTCCTGAGGCCTCCCCAGCCATGTGCAACTGGGAGTCAATTAAACCTCTTTCCTTTATAAATTACCCAGTCTCAGGTAGTATCCTTTATAGCAGTGTGAGAATGGACTAATACAACAATATAAGAGCAAAATGTAGGTGAAATCCAATAATCTACTGCCACTTATACTCAATTTAAGATTTTATTGAAGCCACAGTGCCACTTGTCGCATGGGCTGTTGTTCTATAGAATCTAACCTTAATTTTATTTCTAACCCCATCTCTGCCCTTGATCACATATCCATCCTGGCATAAATAAGTCCATGCTATTTTCAAGCATAAAAACCCACAGAAGGTTCAGAAAAGTAAAAAAATTCAAAAATATAAACTTTCAGATAAGCAGCCAAATACTGTTAATTTATGTTAAATCTTGTCTAGAATCATTTCATAATAAGATGAAATAAGAGGATTTTTGATGAAATTAAACTAAGAGAAGGTAAAGAGTCAAAGAAACTATCACATATTAAAAATCAGTAATTTAGATTAACTGAGAAATTAACAAAACAGAAACCATAAAGAGGAACTAAATGAAAATTCCAGAGCTTAAGAGTACAATAACTGAGGCTGGGTGCGGTGGCTCATGCCTGTAATCCCAGCAGATTGGGAAGCCGAGGCAGGAGGACCATGAGGTCAAGAGATTGAGACCATCCTGGCCAACACGGTGAAACCCCATCTCTACTAAAAATACAAAAATCAGCCAGGCGTGGTGGCCCATGCCTGTAGTCCCAGCTACTCGGGAGGCTGAGGCAGGAGAATTGCTTGAACCCGGGAGGCAGAAGCTGCAGTGAAAAGAGATCGAGCCACCGCACTCCATCCAGCCTGGCGACAGAGCGAGACTCTGTCTCAAAAAAAAAAAAAAAAGTACAATAATTGAAATTAAAATCTTATTGGAGAGGATTAACAATATATTGACGTTGGCAGGAAAAGTGAAGTTGAAGACCAATCAATCAAAATTCTTTAACCTGACAGACAGATAAAAGGCTGAAGAGAAATAAATGAAGCTTCAGAGGCTGTTGAGACAATTTCAGATTGTCTGAAATATACGTAATTGTGATCCTAGAGGAGGAAAGAGTGAGACTGGGGCAGAATATTTTAAAAATAGTGACCAGAAAGTTCTCAAATATGATGAAAAACACCAACTTTTAAGAAGTTTAGGGCTGGGTGCGGTAGCTCATGCCTATAATCCTAGCACTTTGAGAGGCCGAGGCAGGCGGATCACCTGAGGTCAAGAGTTCGAGACCAGCCTGGCCAATGTGGCAAAACTGTGTCTCTACTAAAAACAGAAAAAATTAGCCAGGCATAGGAGCGGGCACCTATAATCCCAGCTACTCGAAAGGCTGAGGCAGGGAATTGCTTGAACCTAGGAGGCAGAGGTTTCAGAGAGCCGAGATCGTGCCACTGTACTCCAGTCTGGGCAACAACAATGAAACTCTGTCTCAAAAAAAAAACAAAGAAAAGAAAAGAAAAAAAGAAGTTTAGCCAATCCCAAACAGGATAAATAAAAAGAGAACCACACTGAGATACATTATAGTCAATACAATTTTAATCAATTGATTAAAAACAAAAGTAAGAAAAACTCTTGAAAGCAGCCAGAAAAGGAACAAAAAGAAAGGGAGATGGGGAGACGTCATGTATGGGAGAAATAAGAATTATTCCCAGCCTTTCATTGGAGGTCAGAAAAGAGTAAAATGATATCTTTAAAGTACTTGGGGGGTGAAGGCTATCGACCTAGAATTTTACATTCATCAATAATATCCTTCAGAAATGAGGGTGGAGTAAAGACATTTTTAGCTAAACAAAAGCTGAGAGAATGCTTGCCAACCTACACTGTAAGAAATGCTAAAGAGTGTTCTTCAGACCAAAGACAAATTCTATCAAATGGATATGTAGCCTTACAGAAAGGAAAAAAGAGCTTCAGAAATGGTAAATAAATTAGCAAACACAGAAACTGTTTTCTTTCTCACAATTCACTTAAAAATCAAATAACTGTTTAAAGCAAAATAAAACACTGTAAAGTAGGATTTATAATGTATATAAAAGTTTAAAATATAATGTAAAAATCACACGAGGTGAGTAAACGCAATTATTTAGTTGTAAGGTCTTACATTGGAAATTGGAAGATGGAAGCAGGATGAGATAGAAAATGAGATGGAAACAGTGAAGTAGAAAGTGTCAGGTGTGAAATAACTTTCTGATGAGATGGAAATGTTCTTATTTTGCTCATGATAGCGGTTATACAGAACAAAAAACAGGAAAGTAAACAGATTTCCAGGCATACTAGGGAGCCAGACATTAATGAGTAAGTAGATGTGGGGAAAAATGAAAGGGAGGTGTCTAAGATGACTTCATGTTTTTTAGATTATAGAATTAGAAGTCCCTATTAACCAGGCTGGGAGCTTCAGTGACAAGGTTTCAAACATAAAGGTTGGTTTCTGTTTGGGGCATGAAGGGGTGCTGATATGGTTTTGATTTGTATCCCTGCCCAAATTTCATGCAGAATTGTAATCCCCAATGTTGGAAGAGTGGCCTGGTGGGAGGTGACTGAATCATGCAGATGGATTCCCCCTTGCTGTTCTAGTGACACTTAGTGAGTTCTCACAAGATCTGGTTGTTTAAAACTGTGTAGCATCTCCTTCTTCTCTCTCTTCCTCCTGCTCTGGCCATGTAAGACATGCCTGCTTCCCCTCCACCTTCTGCCATGAAAGTTTCCTGAAACCTCACCAGCCATGCTTCCTGTACAGCCTGTGGAGCAGTGAGCCAATTAAACCTCTTTTCTTTATCAATTATCCAGTCCCAAGTATTTCTTTATAGCAGGGCAAGAATGGACTAATACAGGTGTCTAGAGGATAATCAAGTTAAAAAGTGAATGGGGAACACAAAATGAATATCTAAAGGGTAACAAACTTTCTAGCTCAAGACTTAGATATAGTAGATGGCAACAAGCATAGGAAAGGTTACCTCAAAAAGACATCTAGAGTAAAATGGGCTAAGGACCAGGATGAACTACAAAAAACACAAGATATTTAAGACCACTCAGAGGAAGAAAAATTCTGTAGAGAATGAGTGGCCACAAAGATCAGTGATAAACAAGGAAAGAGTAGTGTTACTGAAAGACAGGGTAAAGGAATTTTAAAGACCAACTGGCTGCTTTTCCAGTGCATATAAATGCTTGTTTACACAACACTATATTCTATTAAGAGTGCAAAAGCATTATATCTAAAAACACAATGCACATACCTTAATTTAAAAATATCTTACTGCTAAAAAAATTCTAACCATCCTCCAAGCCATCAGTGAATCATAACCTTTTGCTGGTGCAGGGTCTTGCCTCAATGTAGATAGCTGCTGAATGATCAGGGTGGTGGTTGCTGAAGGTTGGGGTGGCTGTGGCAATTTCTTAAAATAAAACCACAATGAAGTTGCTGCACCAGTTGACTCTTCTTTTTACAAAATATTTATCTGTAGCATGCAATGCTGTTTGATAGAATTTTATCCACAGAAGAACTTCTTTCAAAATTGCTGTCAATCCTCTCAAACCCTGCTACTGCTTTATCAACTAAGTTCATGTAATAATTTAAACTCTTTGTTGTCATTTCAACAATGTTTATAGCATTATCACCAGGAGTAGATTTCATCTCAAGAAACCACTTTCTTTACTCATTCATAGGAAGCAACTCCTCGTCCATTCCAGTTTTATCATGAGATTGCAGCAATTCAGTCACATCTTCAGGCTCCATCTCTAATTCTACTTCTCTTGCTATTTCCAAGACATCCATCAGTGAAGTCTTGATGGGTGGAATCAACTTCTTCCATATTATTGTTAATGTTGACATTTTGACCTCCTCGCATGAATTATGATTGTTCTGAATGTTATCAAGAATGGTGAATTCCTTCCAGAAGGCTTTTCACTTACTTTGCTTGGATCCATCAAAGGAATTACTATCTATGGTAGCTACATAGCCTTTCAAAATGCATTTCTTAATATGAATTCAAAGTTGAAATTACTCCTTGATCTTGGGCTGCAAAATGGATGTTGGGTTAGCAGGCATGAAAACGTTCATCTCTTGTATATCTCTATCTGAGCTCTTGGGTGACCAGGTACATTATCAATAAGTAGTAATACTTTGAAATACAGCTTTCTTTCTGAGCAGTAGGTATCAACAGTAGGCTTAAAATATTTAGTAAACTATGCTGTAAACAAATGTGCCATCATTCAGGCTTTGTTGTTCCATTTATACAGCACAGGCAGAATAGATTTAGCATCATTTTTAAGGGCACAGGATTTCAGAATAGGAAATAAGCGCTGGCTTCAACTTAAAGTCACTAGTTCCATTAACCCCTAATGAGAGACTCAGTATGTCCTTTGAAGCTTTTTTTTCCTGTCTAGCTATGAAGGCACTAGATGGCATCTTCTTTCAATCTATAAGGTTGCTTTATCTATATTGAAAATCTGCAGTTTCGTGGCCACCTTAATCAATGATCTTAACTAGATCTTCTATATAATTTGCTGCAGGTACCACATCAACAATTTCTGCTTCACTTTGCATTTTCATGTAATGGAAATGGCTTCTCTTCTTATACCTCATGAATCAACCTCTAGCCAGCTTCCAATGTTTCTCCTGCAATTTCCATACCACTCTTGGCCTTCATAGAATTGAAGAGAGTTCGCACCTTGCTCTGGATTAAGCTTTGGCTTAACAAAATGTTGTGGCTTGTCTGATCTCCTATCCAGGCTACTCAAACTTTCTTCATATCAGCAATATGGCTGTTTTGCTTTCTTATCATTAGTGTGTTCACTGGAGTAGCACTTTATATTTCCTTCAATAATTTTTCCAGGTAACAAAATAATCTGTTCACCAAACCCCTGTGACACACAACTTACCTATATGACGAATCTGCACTAAAATAAAAGTTAAGAAAAAAACTTTAGATACATTCTAATGTAAACATTTTTCTCTATAATCATACCATTGGAAATACATAACCTTTATTTATATATAAATTAACACATAATACATATATTTAGATATATTATCCTTAGAGATAAAGTATAAAAAGTGAAACCAATAGAATGAGAACACGTAAAAAGTCAGAAATGGTAGGAATACAGATGTTACCATTTGTATTTCCATAAATTTAACTGAAATATGAAAATGTGTTATTTTCTCTTAGATCCTCAGAAGTATAATATACAAATCTCCCAGAATAAATGTTCTCTGCTATTTTTTAAAAATAATTTTTCCTTTGTATTCACAACTTGGCTATATGGCACAAGAGGCCTACCTTTCCACCTGTCTCGGTTTTTGGCATTCCTTCCTCACTAAGCTTAACCTTTTCTAGCTTTTGATTTAACATGAGGGATGTGTCTCACATTAAATCAGGATCTCTAGATCTTGAACGCCTAGAGGCCACTGTAGGATTATTATCTGGCCTAATTTCAAGACTCAGGGAATATTTTGTATCTCAGGGAATAGGGAAGCCTGAGGAGAGAGCAAGACAGGTGGGGGAACTGCTGGTCAGTGGAAGAGTCAGAATTCACACATTATGTTCACCACATTATATGGACATGGTTCATGGCTCCCCAAAACAATTACAATAGTAGGCCGGGTGCGGTGGCTCACACCTGTAATCCCAGCACTTTGGGAAGCCGAGGCGGGCAGATCATCTGAGGTCAAGAGTTCAAAACCAGCCTGGCCAACATGGCGAAACCTCATCTGTACTAAAAATACAAAAATTAGCCAGGTGTGGTGGTGGGCACCTGTAATACCAGCTACAGAGGAGGCTGAGGCAGAAGAATCTCCTGAACCTGTCGAGGAGGAGGTTGCAGTGAGCCGAGATCGTGCCATTGTACGATCTCGGCTCGATAGAGCGAGACTCCATCTCAAAAAAAAAAAAAAAAAAAAAAAAAAATCACAATAGTAACATCAAAAATCACTGATCACAGATCACCATAACAGATATGATAATGAAAAAAGGTTGAAATACTAGGAGAATTACAAAAACGTGACACAGAGACACAAAGTGAGTATATGCTGTTAAAAAAAAAAAAAATGACACCAACAAACCTGCTGGACAAAAGATTGCCACAAACCTTCAATTTGTGAAAAATGCAATATCCATGGGGTGAAATAAAACAAGGTATGCCTGTATTATTACTTGCTACCCTATGATGGAATAATAATAGCAACAACACAATGTTTTATGGCACTTTCATATTTATTATCTCATTTTTAAGTCTCATAACCATCACCCTGTGAAAGGCTATCAGGATCAGAGAAAGGATATAATGTATGGTATGCATACCAGTACATGAATCCGGGATAAATGCCTCAGAACACTGTTTCGTTATTGTTGTTGTTGTTCCTGTTTCCTTGTCTTACTAGAATGAACACAAAATTTGTTTGCAAGATGAACTGATATTTACTGTTTGACCTTGTACAGGATATATCACCACACTGAGCCTCAGTTTCCCCATTTATTATAATACTGGTATAACAAAAGAGTTTTATAAGAATAAAACAACAACAAAAAGTTTTATAAAACCTCAAGAGCTACACTTTTTTAAATACCTTGTCCTTGCCAAAACTTGTCTATTTCTGATTCACTGTATAACTATATTTTATCCCCTTGGCCCATGCATCATTGGACAATACGAGATTTTACTCAGCATTCTGAACTAAACCTCTAGTTTTCAGACTCTTTTACTTCTTTTTATTAATAGAAAAGACCTTCTATGTTTGGAAAGATTGATTGCACAAAACAAATGGAAAACAATCATCCAAAAATTTGTTAAGCATCAACTATATGCCAGAAACTGTGAATCAGAAAATAACATACAGTGAAAAATAAGACACCTACTAAACTAAAAGATCATTAAAAGCTGAAGTCTAACCAATTTTTCACCCATCTACAAAAAGCTGAGATGTCTTTTCCCTTCCTCCTGCTTTAATTCTAATTCTTCCCACCTCCTCTGCTGGATAGAGGAAGAAGGCAAAAAGAAGCACGAGGGAAAAGCTGGATTCAGGCGCAAAGACTCCACTAAGGACAATGGGATAAAACAAGGTATCTAGAAATCTACAGCACTCTGTACACTTCCAGATATCCCAAGTAACTAAGAAATAAAGAAAGAAAAAGAGCAAATTTACGGAACATGTACAAAATGTCAGTCATTGTTTTAGGCCCATACAAGTACTTTATCACATTTAATCGCTATTCAATCTTGAAAGGTTTGCATTCTTCTTTCATTCAACAAATATTCATTGGGCACTTACAATGTGCAAGGCACTATTCTAGGTACTTGAAATATATCAGTAAACAAACTTAATAGATGAAAATCCTGCCCTTCTAACAAGTGAAACTAATTCAAATAAGAGGAGAAAGACAAATGTTAACACAATACATAAATTAAGAATTATCTTAAACAGCAATAAATGCTACAAGAAAGAAATAGAACAGGTAAAGAGGATTAGGAGTATATAGGGGAAGGGTGTATGTGACAAGAAGAAGAGGTTGTAATTTTAATTACAGTCGTTTGAGAAGGTGACATTTGAGGGAATTTGGTCATGTGACTCCTGGGTAAGGAGTATTCCAGGCAGAGAGAATCATCAGTGCACAAATCCTAAGGTGAAAGCCCATCTACATGTACCAGGAACAGCAATGAGACCAGTGTGGCTGAAGTGGGAAGACTAAAGGAAAGAATAAAAGTAGAAAGTTAACACACAAAAAAACTAACAGGTGGTCAGATCCTATTGGCCCTTTTAGACCAGTGGCTTTTAAATTGAGAGAAATGAGGAGCCACTGGAGAGTCATCAGCAAAGTAGTAAAATATTTTACTTACTTTTTGAAAGGATCACTCAGGCTGTTTGGAAAAGACTGCAAAAGGATGTGTAAAAGGGTAACTGAGAGACAAGTTAGGAGGTTACTATAGTAATCCAGGTGAGAGATAATGGTGGTTTGAACCAGGGTAGTGGCAGTGAAGGTGGTGGGGAATTGACTCATCTGGGATATGTTTTCATGGTTTGAAGGTAGAGTTTAACAAGATTTTGATGACAAGTTGGTTGCGGGAGAAAGCAAGAAAAGTCTCAAGGATAGCCCCAACTAGAAAAACAGTAGACATTTACCAAACTGACAAATACTCTAGGAAGAACAAGTGTTAGGCAGGGAGTCAGTACTTGGAATATATTAACTAAGTCAATAAGATACCCAAATAGTAATGTCAAGTAGGTATAGACATAGATGTATATAAGTGTACAATTCAGGAATAGGTTCTTAAACAGGTATATAAATTTAGGAGTTGTAAGCACGTAGTTGGTATTTACAGTCATGATCATCAAGAAAGTGAGTGCAGAAGATTTTTTTAAAGTATAACATCCCAGAAGTCATGTGAAAAAAGTATGTATAAGAAGGAATATCAACTACATCAAATGTTGCTAAATCAAAAGAAATGATGACTATTGAGAAATTAACTTGAGATTTAGCAATATGAAGACAATTGGTGACCTTATCAAGAGTAGTTTCAATTCAGCGATGATATGGTTTGGATCTGTGTCCCCACCCAAATCTCTTTTTTTTTTTTTTTTTTTTTTGAGACGGAGTCTCGCTGTGCTCCCAGGCTGGAGTGCAGTGGCGTGATCTCCCCACCCAAATCTCATGTTGAAATGTAATCCCCAACGCTGGGGGTGGGGCCTGGTAGGAGGTGACTGGATCACAGGGGTGTAGTTCTCATGAATTAATTTTAGCACCAGCACCCCTTGGTACTGTATAGTGACAGAGTTCTAAGGAGATCGGGTTGTTTAAAAGTGTGTACCATCTCCCCCCACTCTCTCTCTTCCTCCTGCTCTGGCCAAGTAAGACATGCCTTTTATCCTTTTGCCTTCCACCCTGATTGTAAGTTTCCTGAGGCCTCAGCCACTATGCTTCCTGTACAGCCTACAGAATCGTGAGCCAATTAAACCTCTTTCTTTATAAATTACCTAGTCTCAGGCATTTCTTTATAGCAATGCGGGAATGGACTAACAAAAGTGATAATGGCAGAAGCCTAATTATATTAGATTTAAAAGGAAACAGGAAGAAAGAAATTAGAGTCAGTGAGCATAGATAATCCTTTCAAGAACTTTGTTGCAATTGTGAAGCAAATAACTGTTATCTGGTAAGGGAAGTAGTGTCAAGCAAAAGATGGTTTAAAGACAGAGGTAGCAGTAGGTTTGGCTTCATGTGGTACTGATGCAGTATGAAAAAACTTCATGACATAGGAGTGACAGTGGAGAATTGCTGGAGCAATGTCCCTAAGTAGGCATTAGGAAGTAAGATTCTAAAGCACAAACGAAGGGATTGGTTGTAGAAAAGTAAAGAATAATAGGTAAAAAGACAGATTATATGGATGGAGATGGTGGTACATGGATAGATAGGGTAAAAGGAGTCTATGCAAGTTCTGTTCTGATGGCTTCAATTTTCTCAGTGAGGTAGGAACCAAAATCATCAGCTGAAAGATTGAGGATAAGATGTTGGAAGGTCTGATCAGAGAAAACATGAAATAAATCATCTAAGAAAATAGAAGAATAAACAATATAGGAAAATATAATATGAATGCCAGGTAGTATTAAAGACTCACTTGATACTTGATATTTGTGACCATGAATTTAAGAAAAACTAGTCAGCATGATTCTGCATTTTTCTCTAGACATATATAGCTGCTAACTTAGATACTAACAGATACTAACTTAAAGTTTAAAAATGGCTGGATTTAAGCTGGACTTAAGTGACACTGAGACAAGAAAGCTGGGGGTATATGCAAGGAAGTTGAGAATGCAAATCACAGATAACAAAATACTACAAAATTTAAGTTGGATAAAAGAGAAAGTGATGACTCAAGGAACAAAGGAACACTTAAAGATGCTAAGATCAATAAGTTAATTATTATCTCTGTGTCATAAACAAGACTAATTAAGTTGCCCAAATCATAAAGCGTTTGAATGACACAAATGGAACAGAATCTAAATCCAGATGTGTCTCGTTCACATCATTCTGTCCATGGTACTGACAGCACCAAGCTGCCCTGCAAATTTGTTTTTTATTGGCATACTAACCTCCAAAAGGATGAACCTAATGCAAAACTAAAAGTTAGACTATTTTACCAGGACTCGTGTACCTCCCTCTCTCTCAGTGTCCAATGCTCAGAACCTGTCAGTGTCCAAACTTCAAAATGATACTGAATCTTGCCATATCCCACCATATGTACAAAATTACTTTCACATTTCTCCACAGATTGATCTCCTTCATAAAAATCTGAACCACTAAGAATTGCTCTGAATAGAAAAATATTTATGCAGATAAATGACTATATATACTTAACCTTCTTCATGGGTATTTTTCTTCTAACAGGGAGTCTAATTAACCCACTTGAACCTCTATTGTGAAATATATTCAGGTCAAAATAATTGACCTAAGAACTTTTGGTTCTTGACTTTTATTATTTCTAGCACCCTCTCCCTTAAAAACACATATCCTTTACACAATCTTAGAATTCCGATTTTCTTATCTTTCTCTCAGAGAATGAAAAAGTGATGACACTAACATGCCATGGATCAGACCCAAACTTGTGTTAAAGATATTTTAGGCTGGGTGCAGTGGCTCACAGCTGCAATCCAGGACTTTGGGAGGCCAAGGTGGGTGGATCACTTGAAGCCAGGAATTTGAGACCAGCCTGGCCAACATGGAGAAATCCCATCTCTATTAAAAGTACAAAAATTAGCCAGGCTTGGGGGCTTACACCTGTAATCCCAGCTACTCAGGAGGCTGAGGCATGAGAATCACTTGAACCCGGGAGGCAGAGGTTGCAGTGAGTCGAGATCGTGCCACTGCACTCCAGTCTGGGTGACAGTGGGAAACTCCATCTCAGAGAAGAGGGGAAAAAAAAAAAAAACAATTAGCCAGGCACCATAGCTCACACTTGTAATTCCAGCTACTCAGGAGGTTGAGGCGTGAGTATCACTTGAACCCAGGAGGCAGAGGCTGCAGTGAGCTGAGATCACACCACTGAACTCCAGCCTAAGCAACAGAGCAAGACTCTGTCACAAAAATAAATAAATAAGTAAAAATATTTTATACTTAGAACTCTAAATTGAACATTATAGTAAGCGTGGGACTACCTGGCACAGCAAGAACTAAGTGTAGCCAGTTGTAGAACTTTAGTGTTCTTCTGAGTAAATGGCTAAAAAAAAAGTCTTATTCATAATTTATGTCAAGACTATCATTTTTAAAGAAACCATCAAGTTAGCACAATAAGGTTTCAATCCTGAACATAAACCAAAGTATCATCACTGATTATCATGGAAGACAGAAGGAGGAATTCTACTATAAACATTATACATTTCTGTTTAATTTATTTTCAATTAGCATGTGTGGTGGATTCTATTACAATTTGTAATTATTAACTCCACCTTCCTTCAAAAGGAGTATCATCCACACCTGCTCCTATGTAACTGACAGTACTCCCATAAGAGTAACATCCCTACTCCACTGACTTTGGCCTTGGCCACTGGTTTGCTTTGGCCAATGGTATATAAACAAACATCCAAGCAGAAGTTTTAAGAGCCACTGTGTATTCCTGCCAAATCATTTTCTTTTTTCCCTCTGTTACAAGAACAGCATGGCCCAAATAGGAGTTGTTCTCCAGCCTGCATCTCAGAATTAGAAGATATGTGGAGCACGAGCAGAGCCACTGCCAACCTTCAGCCAACATGAAGCAAGAGCAAAAATAAGCAATTGTTGTGAGCTGCTGAAATAGAGGTCATCTGTTATGCAGCATAACTTAGCAAAAGTTAATACACTGTGTATTACTTTTATAATCAGAATAACAAATAGATTTTGCTGTTTCAAACTTTAAGGACAGCAGTTATTTTAATGCTTCAACTAGAAAAAGATAAATTTCAATCCAATTTTTAAGACACCAGAGTGCTTATGAAAGAACAAGAAGTAGATGAACTGAAATTCTAGAAAGAGAAGAACCCTTCCTAAGTGTGCAGATAACCATCTGCCATCTTATTTCCTGCGAGCATTTAAAAATTCTGGACAGAGATTGAGAACTGAGATTGGCCCAGACAGAAAGACTCTCATGGTGAAAGTAGAAAGCAGGCCGGGCGTGGTGGCTCACACCTGTAATCCCAGCACTTTGGGAGGCCAAGGTGAGCGGATCACCTGAGGTCAGGAGTTCAAGACCAGCCTGACCAACATGAAGAAACCCCGTCTCTACCAAAAATACAAAATTAGCCGGCCATGGTGGCACATGCCTGTAATCCCTGTTACTTGGGCGGCTGAGGCAGGAGAATCGCTTGAACCCGGGAGGCAGAGGTTACGGTGAGCTGAGATCACGCCATTGCACTTCAGCCTGGGTAACAAGAGCGAAACTCTGTCTCAAAAAAAAAAAAAAAAGAAAGTAGAAAGCAGCTGAGCTTTTTCATGCAGTACTCTGAAAACTAGAAAGCCCCAAATGCAAGGCTGAAAGGAACATTTGCTGAATTCTAAGTAATGAAGGAGGCTGGGAGATGTGCTAGAAGGGCAGAGTGAATCTCCCTCAGTAGTATTACAGTGCTTCCTCAGTATTACAGAACAAAAAGCCTTCCTAGAAACAGGGGACTAACCACAAAAAGCACATGACAGACCTCCCACATTTGTATGAAGTTAAAGCACTGTAAATAAAGCAAGAGATTATCGGGCTAATCTCAAAACCTCTAAAGAACAGAATCAGATCTCCTGCAGTCTTTCAGGGCTGTGGAGAAGAAATCTGACAGTCTCTCAATCAAAAATCTGAGTATGTCAACGGAGACAAACCAGAGATAGACTAAATCTTACTAAAACTGCAATCCAGACTGACCCTAATAAAACCCTAATTAAACTGGCCTAACAATTAAAAAGGGGAATCATCTCTGGTGGAAGATATCACCTCCAGCCTCTACATAAATTATTACAAGTTTCAGCATATAATAAAAAATTACAATATATGTGGGAAAAACACAAGAAAAAAATGACCTGTAATCAAGACTAAAAGCAAAGCTAGAGATGACATTGATAGTGGAGTTAGGAGACAATGGCTTTACAATAGCCATTATCAACAGGGTAGTGAAAGGGAAGAAAAAAATGAACAAAATTTATAAAAGGATGGAGATAATCAATAAAAAAGGAAACCTATTTAAAAATAATAAAACTTCCTAGAGCTGAGAAAATAAGCTATTAAAACTGATTGGATAGGTTATTAAACCTGGCACAGAAGAGGAGAGAAATTATAAGTTAAAAAAAATAGCTCAACAAAAAATACACGATTGAACCACAGAGAGAAAAGACAGAACAACCATATGACACATGTGGGACAGTCAAAACGTCTAACACAGTTTAGAGGAGAGAGAGATTGGGGTAGAAGCAAAATATAAAGATATAAAATACAATTTTTTCCAAAGCTGATTAAAAAAAAACCATTAACCCAACAAACCCCAAACATGATAAATGCAAAGAAACCCATGCCTAGACACCACACAAACTATTAATGAACTAAAGACAAAAATAAAAATTTTAAAAGCTACCAAAAAATGCACACTCCTTTAAAGAAGCAACAATAAGGAAAAACAAAGGAATTACATATCTGAAGTGCTATTAGAATAAAAGATTCAGGCTGGATATGGTGGCTCACACCTGTAATCCCAACACTTTGGGAGGCCGAGGCAGGAGGATAGCTTGAGGCCAGGAGTTTGAGACCAGCCTGGTCAACATAGTGAGACCCCCATCTCTACAAAACCTAAACAAAAAAATTAGCTGAGCATGGCGGTGCCGCCTGTACTCCCAGCTACTTGAGAGGACGAGGTAGGAGGATTGCTTGAGCCTCGGAGTTAGAGGTTGCAGTGAGCTATGATCACATCACTGCACTCCAGCCTCAGTAACAGAGCGAGACCCTATCTCAAAACAGCAACACATGCCAGCCCAGAATTCTGTACCAATAAGTTTTTCCTTCAAAAAAGAAGTCAAAATAAACGCATTTCAGACAAACAAAAGCTGAGAAAATCTGCCTCCAACAGATTGGCACTACAAGAAATATTAAAGGAATTTTTTCAGGCTAAAGGAAAATTATCCCAGATGGTAGCAAAGAACTGTAAAAATGAAGGATGAGCATTAAAAAGGGTACACATGAGGATAAATATAAAAGAACATTAACTGTTTACAAAAAAAGTATGTGGTTTATATCATATTTTGAAATACAATATGAAAAAATAGCACAAAGGGCAGGAGGGAATAAACAAAGTTAAACTGTCCTAAGTTTTGCAGTGTTTGGGAAGTGGTAAAACATTAAGATACACTAAAAAAAAAACAAGAAGGTTCATTAAAATCTCTAAGATAACTAAAAAATAACCATAGAAGAATGTATAACTAAAAAGCTAATGAGCCAAAATGGAGTTTAGAAAATCTGACAAACAATACAGGCAGGAAAGAAATGTAAACACCCAAAGAACGGATGGGACAAATAGAAAAGAAATAGTAAGATAAAAGATTTATGCCCAACTATCCTAGTAACCACATGAAATGTAAATAGAATAAATATTACGATTAAAGCACAAAGATTGCCAAACTAGATAAAATAAACATGACCTGACTATATGACATTTCCAAGAGATATACCGTAAATACAAAAACACAGATTGGCTGAACTAAAAAGAATAAAAAATCATACCATGGACGTATTGATAAACAGAAAGAGACTATATTAATAGAAGGTTAAAGTAGACTTGAAGGCAAGAAATATTACCAGAGGTAAGGTCATTTCATAATGACAAAAAGGTCATTTCAACCATAAAATAACAATGCCAAGTTTTAATTCACCTAATAAGAGCTTCCAACTACATGAGGGGAAAACTGAAAGAACTAGAAGACAACAAAACTACAATCATAGTTGATAATTTTAAGACACTACTCTCAAAACTGAGAAAACAGAAAAAAAGAAATCAGTCATTTGAAGATTTGAACAACATGATTCACTAGTGTGACCTTATTGACAAAGTTAACATTAACACCAATGACTGCAGAATAAACATTCAAATACACACGAGGCATATCAATCTATCACAAAAGGTTTCAGAGAATAAAAAAGAAAGAGACTTCCCAATTCAAGTACATGTGAAATGTATCGATCTATCACAAATGCTTTCAGAGAATAAAACAGAGAGACTTCCCAATTCTTTTTATGAGGCTAACAAACATTGATAACAAAATCTGACAAAAATATTATAAGAAAGGACTATTACAGGCCAGTATCTTTCATGAATAGATGTAAAAATTCTCAGGAGAATATTAACAAATTGAATCTAATGGTACATAAAAGGGACAATACATCATGACAAAGTAAGGTTTATCCTAGGAGTATAAAGTTGGTTTAACATATAAAAATCAATCAGTGTAATTCACTACAGCACAGAATTAAGGATACAACCATATGATTTATCTCAACAAAAGCAAAAAACTTGACAAAGTTTACCACCTGTTCATGATTTAGAAAATTCTCAGACTGGGCACAGTGGCTCACACCTGTAATCCCAGCACTTTGGGAGGCCGAGGTGGGAATATCATTTGAGCCAGGAGTTCAAGGCCAGTCTGGGCAACAGAGCAAGGTCCTCTCTCTATAAAAATATTTTTAAAAAAGAAAAGAAAACTAGGAATAGGTAAGAACTTCTTTAATCTGATAAAGGTTACCTACAAAACCTACAACTAACATCATAATTGGTAAATACTGAACATTTTCCCCTAAGTTTAGGAGTGAGACTATTTCAATTAAACATTGTTCTAGAAGCCTTGGCCACTGTAATAAGGGAAAACAAAGAAACAATTATAAAGACTGGAAAGAAATAAGTAAAATAATTATTATTCTCAGATGATTGCATCTGCAACCAAATTGCATTTGGTTGATTGCATAGGAAATACAAAAAAATCTATAAAATACTAAATATTAAAAATAAGCAAATTTAGCAGGGTTGCTGCTTATAAGATAAAAATACAAGAACTGTATTTCTATGTATTAGTATAAAACAATTCAAAAATGAAACTTAAATAACCAATTATCATTTACAATAGCACTTTCAAAACATTATAATACCCAGCCATAACTCTAACAAATGATATGCAAAACCTCTACACTGTAAACCATAAAATACTGCTGAAGGAACTTAAAGACCCAAGTAAATTGATAGATAATCCATGTTAATGGACTGGACAACTCTATATTGTTAAGATGCCAATTCTCCCCACATTGATCTACAGTCTCAATGTGATCCCAATCATAATATTAACAGTTTTGTTTTCACTGAAATATGATTCTAAATGTATATGGAAACACAAAAGACAGAGTATACCCACCCCCCAAAAAAATGTTGAAGAAGAAAAAAAATTGAAGGAACCTATACTACAGATATCAAGATTTAGTATAGAGCTATAGTAATTAAGACAGGGTAGTATTTGTACATAAATAGACCACTGGAAGAGCATATACACTCTAGTAAGACTCACTCGATTTATATGAAAAGTGTTCTATAATCCAATTGGGTAAGGGCAATTTTTTTTTTCCAAAAAATAGGGCTGAATCAATTGAATATCTTACGTTTTATAAAAAAAAAATTTCTGATTTTTACCTCACATCATTCATCATAAGATAATTTGAAATGCATCATAGAGCCTCGACTAAAAGAGAAAGTAATACAATTTCTAAACGAAAACTTTGGCAAATATTTTCATGATCCTGTAATAGGCAAAGATTTCTTAAACAAAACATTAACAAACCAACTAAACCATAAAAAGCAAACTTAAGTTGAGGTTCATTAGAATTGAAAACTTTTATTTATTATAATACACTATTAAGAGAGTGAAAAGACTAGCCTCAGACTGGGAGAAGAAATTTGCCATGCAAAGGTCTCATATTCAGAATACATAAGGAATTCCTATAAATCCATAAGACAAAGACAGCATAACTTTAAAATATATCAAAAATATATTAAAAGGTGATCACCATCATTATTTACCTGTGAAATGAAAAGGAGAAGTCAGCACACACTGACCAGAATGACTAAAAGTAAAAAGACTGACAATACACAATATTGACAAAAATGTAGAATTGCTCAAACCCTCCTACATTGCTGGTGGGGATGTAAAATGGCATAACCACTTTGGAAGACAACCATCCAGCAAATATACTCTTAAAAATGAAACAATATACTCATAAAAAGACATATATAAGAATATTCATAGCAGCTTTTCTTTCTAAGTCAAAAATTAGAAACAATTCAAATGTCCATTAACAGAAGAATAAACAATGATCCATTCATTCAATGAAACACTACATAGCAATAAAAAGAACCAAGGTATACCAACAACATGAATGAATATCATAACCACAATAATGAAAGAAGTCCTTCCTTTTACATAAAGTGCAAAAACAGGCAAGACTAATCTGTGATGATAAAAATCAGAATAATAATTACTTGGGTGTGACAGGAGAAGTGGATATTAATTAACCTGTGAAAAACATGAAGGGGAGGCTTCTGGAGTGCTGGAGATGTTCTACATCTTGATCTGAGCGTTACTTTTAAGAGACTGTACACATAAAAAACTCACCACGCTATATAATTAACATTTGTACATTTTACTGTATGCGTATCTCAAATTTAAAAATTGCTAGTACAGCCAGCAATTCATATGGATGTATAGTTCGAGAAAATCTTCTTACAATAAAGGATACACTGGATAATTCTTCAAAAATACCCAAGACCAGGAGAAAAGTATTTTAGCCCCAACTCAGTCATTTAGATATGTAACCTTAAATAAATCATCTAACTGGGTCTTAGTTTCTTTACCTACTACAGTGTGTTAGTATAGATAATCCTTAAAGTTCTTCCTATATCCAAAAATCTGAGTATTTGAAATAAAGTCCTTAATTTTAAAAACTGAATTCTCAAATTTCAAATTACCAGATAGTCACCAAAGGCATAACTGTAACAAAACTGTGTTCACTCCTGTAATTCTAATTTAAGACGATTAAAATCAGATAACTGCATACTGCTATTTATCCTGAATGTCCAATACCCATATTTAAGTTCATCTACTTTAGCCTAGACACTCTAGTACCACCGTTTCAGCAGACAAGAAATTTGACAGCCAGGTTACTTTTCTTTTCTTTTCCTTTCTTTTCTTTTCTGAGGATGAGTTATTCATTCTTCCAGGCCTCACTGAAACACTACCTGCTTTAAAATGCCATCCCTCCTACAGCCATTCAGTCAAAATTAATTGTTCCTTCCTCTGTGCACCCACAGCATATTGCTTCCACTTCTATTACAGTTTTTATTTCATTCTGTATTTTAGCTACTTGCTTTCATGTATGCACGTGGGCCCTTTCCAAAGGAAGGATATACCCATTCAACCAACCAGATCAGCTAAGTCAACCCTGGAAATCAATGGTGACAACATAGTAAGATCATCTTTACATACTATTCTATGTTGATGGTGGCAAAGTAAGATAGTAGATACTAAAAGCTGCTGTCCTCTACTCAAAGCAGGAAGAGATTACAATAAATATTCAAGATACTGAACTAATTTCAGTCCTTACTTTAGCTTACACACCAGTAGAACAATGAAATAGTCATAAACAAACAGCTGAATAAGAAAGTAAATTAGGCCGGTAATGGGGTAAAAAAATTTATTAAATTAATTAACAAATTATTAACTTGTTAATAAATAGATGGCTAGGGAGAAGGCAAGTGGACTATTCAGGGACTACACACTCAGCATCCCTTTGATGTTAACTGATCCTGTTCTGTCAACATGGTTTGTAGAACCTAAGCTCTATCCTCTGATCACAGATGACTGATCTAGGACAATCAGCATTCTTCCTCAAACATGTTAGAAACACTGCAAAAATAAAGTCAATCCTCTGAATGGCTGAAATGGTAATAAGTAATTAGGGAAGTGTTGACACTGTTTTTCCCAAAGTGGAAAAGGGAAATCTGTGATAAGAGAAAATGAAGACTACTTATAAGGTGGAGCAAAGATGAGAAACAGTCCTCGGGAATCTTCAACCCTGGGTCCAATGTTCCTCGGACCCAATCTTGTGTTTGGGTTTTGTGAGACAGACACCCCAATATTCTTATAATAATTGTTCCCTTTTACTAAAGCTTGTTGAATTTGAGTTGTCACTTGCAACCAAAACAATCTCATGATATTCTGAGGATACTTTGAATATCCTCAATTAACCTATGCTTCCTAGCATTTACACCCTTGAGTAGTCCTTCCCACAAAGACTCTGGGCTGAGTCTGTGACTATTTGACAAACAGAATAATGGCAGAAGTGACGCTGTGAAAGTTTCAGGCCTATCCCTTGGCCTGGCATCTTCTGCTTCCTCTGTCTCACACAATGCTTGCTCTTGGAATACTTCTTATAACCCAGCTATCACACCATGAGCCTAAGGAATCAGCCATACAGAAAGAGCCATATGTAGGAGAACCAAAGCCCTGGCCAACAATCCCAGTTGAGCCTCCAGATATCAGAGTTCTATCAGAACCCCAACAAATGCCACCTGAAGCAGAATCAAGTTAGTTCACAGAAATGTGAAAAATACTAAATCGTAGTTTCAAGTAACTAAGTTTTGAGATGTTTTGTAACGCAAATTTTAACCAATATAAAAGTTCAATTCACATGCAGGTAATCTGGAATTATATTTTCCTTACAATAGACCATGTCTTGAGCAGGAGTTGGCAAACTACAGCCCTTAGACCAATTCTGGCCTGCCATTTCTTTTCATAACTAAAGTTTCGGTGGGACACTATAATGCTCACTCATTTATACACTGTCTACAGCTGCTTTCATGCTACAAGGGCAGAGCTGAATAGTTTTGAGAGAAATCATATACAGCTCACAAAGCCTAAAAATTCATCATCTAGTCTTTTACTAAAAAAGTTTTGCAAACCCTGTCATACAATACTTGGCAAGTGTTTTAATATAAAAATATCTTAAAATGTAAACCATTTTACAATCAACTAATCACACTTAAAACATAACATTATGAATACTTAGTAATTTTAGCCTAACACCATGCAAAGTACATGATACACTACATGTTGAGTTGAGCTGTATTGTTTGTTAACAAGTCAGGCTACAGTCAGACCAATATATTACTCATAGACAGAATAACAATAAAATAACAAAATGAGATCAATTACTATTCAGCTGCTTAAAAAAGTTTCTACTATTTGGGGAGTCTGCATTATTTATCTTTGAGTTTGTCATGTATTAAATGACCTACTCCTGAATTGCGCTAAAAATCAGAAATGAATGTTTCATTGTGATGCATACTTGACAATTTTGTTTGTTTGTTTTGAGATGGAGTTTCGCTCTTAAGTAGCCCAGGCTGGAGTGCAATGGCGCGATCTTGGCTCACTGCAATCTCTGCCTTCCAGGTTCAAGTGATTCTCCTGCCTCAGCCTCCTGACAATTTTTTTTAAATTAACACTTCACAAACCCACCTGCAAAAGAAAATTTGAAAATCCAAGTCCAGTATAAATCTAAATTTGGCCAAGCATGGTGGCTCATGCCTGTAATCCCAGTACTTTGGGAGGCAAAGGGGGGTGGATCACCTGAGGTCAGGAATTAAAGACCAGCCTGGCCAACATCATGAAGCCCCTTCTCTACTAAAAGTACAAAACTTAGCCAGGTGGGGTGGCAGGCGCCTGTAATCCCAGCTATTTGGGAGGCTGAGGCAGGAGAATTACTTGAACCTGGGAGGTGGAGGCTGTAGAGAACTCAGATAGCACCACTGCACTCCAGTCTAGGGAACAGAGAGAAACTCCGTATCAAAAAAAAAAAAAAAAAAATCAAACAACAAACAAGAAAACAGTGGGCTGAGTTGATGGCAAGATGGCTGAACAGGAACAGCTTCGATCTGCAGCTCCCAGTGAGATCAACGCAGACGGCAGGTGATTTCTGCATTTCCAACTGAGGTACCCAGCTCATCTCACTGGGACTGGTTAGACAGTGGCTGCAGCCCACAGAGGGCGAGCAGAAGCAGGGTGGGGCATTGCCTCACCCACGAAGCACAAGGGGTCAGGAAACTCCCTCCCTTAGTCAAAGGGAAGCCCTGAGAGGCTGTGCCATGAGGAAGGGTGCACTCCGGCTCAGGTATTACACTTTTCCCATGGTCTTCACAACCCATAGACCAAGAGAGTCCCTCTGGTGCCTATGCCACCAGGGCCCTAGGTTTCAAGCACAAAACTGGGCGGCCATTTGGACAGACAGCGAGCTAGCTGCGGAGGTTGTTTTTATGTTTTTTGGGTTTCTTTTCATACCCCAGTGGTACCTGGAACACCAGCGAAACAGAGCCATTCACTCCCCCAGAAAGGGGACTTAAGCCAGGGACCCAAGTGGTCTAGTTCAGGGGAAACCATCCCCACAGAGACCAGCAAGCTAAGATCGACTGGCTTGAAATTCTCCCTGCCAGCAAAAGTCTGAAGTCGACCTGGGATGCTCCAGCTTGGGGCAAGGAGGGGCATCCGCCATTACTGATGCTTGAGTAGGCAGTTTTCCCCTCACAGTGTAAACAAAGCCGGGGGAGGTTCCAACCTGATGGAACCCTCCATAGCTCAGCCAAGTCACTGTAGCCAGACTGCCTCTCTAGAATCCTCCTCTCTGGCAGGGCATCTGTGGAAAAAAGGCAGGCGCCCCAGTCAGGGACGTATAGATAAAACCTCCATCACCCTGAGACAGAGTACCTAGGAGAAGGGGTGGCTGTGAGCACAGCTTCAGCAGACTTAAACATCCCTGCCTGCCAGCTCTAAAGAGAGCAGCAGATCCCCGAGCACAGTACTCAAGCTCTGCTAAGGGACAGACTGCCTCCTCAAGTGGGTCCCTGACCCCCATGCCTCCTGATTGGGAGACACCTCCCAGCAGGGGTCCACAGACACCTGATACAGGAGAGCTCCAGCTGGCATCTGGCAGGTGCCCCTCTGGGACAAAGCTTCCAGAGGAAGGAACAGGCAGCAATCTTTACTGTTCTGCAGCTTCCATTGGTGATACTTAGGCAAACAGGGTCTGAAGTGGACCTCCAGCAAACTAGAGCAGACCTGCAGCAGAGGGGCCTGACTGTTAGAAGGAAAACTAACAAACAGAAGGGAATAGAATCATCATTAACAAAAAGGACATCCACTCACAGACCCCTTCCAAAAGTCACCAGCATCAAAGAACAAAGGTAGATAAATCCACGAAGATAGGGAGAAAGCAGCACAAAAATGCTGAAAATTCCAAAAACCAGAATATCTCTTCTCCTCCAAAGGATCACAACTCCTCGCAAGCAAGGGAACAAAACTTGACGGAGAATGAGTCTGATGAATTGACAAAAGTAGGCTTCAGAAGGTGGGTAATAACAAACTGCTCCAAGCTGAAGGAGCATGTTCTAACCCAATGCAAGGAAGCTAAGAACCTTAAAAAAAGGATAGATGAATTGCTAACTAGAATAACCAGTTAAGAGAAGAACATAAATGACCTGATGGAGCAGGAAAACACAGCACAAGAACTTCGTAAAGCATACACAAGTATCAATAGCTGAGTCGATCAAGCGGAAGAAATGACATCAGAGATTGAAGACCAACTTAATGAAATAAAGCATGAAGACAAGATTAGAAAAAAAAAATGAAAAGGAACAAACAAAGCCTCCAAGAAATATGGGACTATGTGAACAAAGACCAAACCTACATTTGACTGGTATACATGAAAGTGATGGGGAGAATAGAACAAAGTTGGAAAACATTCTTCAGGATATTATCCAGGAGAACTTCCTCAACCTAGCAAGGCAGGCCAACATTCAAATTCAGGGAATACAGAGAACACCATAAACAGACTACTAGAGAAGAGCAACCCCAAGACACATAATCGACAGATTCACCAAGGCTGAAATGAAGGAAAAAATGTTAAGGGCAGCCAGAGAGAAAGGTCCGGTTATCCACAAAGGAAGGCCATCAGCGGATCTCTCAGTAGAAATCATACAGTGGGGGTCAATGGTCAACATTCTTACAGAAAAGAATTTTAAACCCAGAATTACATATCCGGCCAAACTAAGCTTCATAAGCGAAGGAGAAATAAAATCCTTTACAGACACGCAAATGCTGAGAGATTTTGTCACCACGAGGCCTGCCTTACTAGAGCTCCTGAAGGAAGTACTAAACATGGAAAGGAACAACCAGTACCAGCCACTGCAAAAACACACCAAATTGTAAAAACCATTGACACTACGAAGAAACTGCATCAACTAATGGGCAAAATAACCAGCTAGCATCATAATGACAGGATCAGATTCACACATAACAATATTTACCTTAAAGGTAAATGGGCTAATGCCCCAATTAAAAGACACAGACTGCCAAATGGGATAGCGTCAAGACCCACCGGTGTGCTGTATTCAGGAGACCCATCTCACATGCAAAGACACACATAGACTAAAAATAAAGGGATGAAGGAACATTTACCAAGCAAATGGAAAGCAAAAAAAAAAAGCAGGAGTGGCAATCCTAGTCTTTGATAAAACAGACTTTAAACCAACAAAGATCAAAAGAGACAAAGCAGGACATTACATAATGGTAAAGGGATCAATACAAAAGAAAAACTAACTATCCTAAATATATATGCACCCAATACAGGAGCACCCAGATTCATAATGCAAGTTCATAGAGACCTACAAAGAGACTTACACTCCCACACAATAATAGTGGGAGACTTTAACACCCCACTGTCAATATCAGACAGATCAACCAGACAGAAAATTAACAAGGTTATTCAGGACTTGAACTCAGCTCTGGACCAAGCAGACCTAACAGACATCTACAGAACTCTCCACCCCAAACCAACAGAACATACATTGTTTTCAGGACCACATCACATTTATTCTAAAATTGACCATATAAATTGGAAGTAAAACACTGCTCAGCAAATGCAAAAAAATCGAAATCATAACAAACAGTCTTCACACCAAAGTGCAATCAAATTAGAACTTAGGATTAAGAAACTCACTCAAAACCACACAACTACATGGAAACTGAACAACCTGCTCCTGAGTGACTACTGGGTAAATAATGAAATTAAGGCAGAAATAAATAAGTTCTTTGAAACCAATGAGAACAAAGACACAATGTACCAGAATCTCTGGGACACAGCTAAAGCATTGTCCAGAGTGAAATTTATAGCACTAAATGCCCACAAAAGAAAGCAGGAAAGATCTAAAATCGACACCTTAACATCACAATTAAAAGAACTACAGAAACAAGAGCAAACAAATTAAAAAGCTAGCAGAAGACAAGAAATAACTAAGGTCAGAGCAGAACTGAAGGAGATACAGACACGAAAATCCCTTCAAAAAAAAATCAATGAATCCAGGAGCTGTTTTTTTTTTTTTTTTTTTAAAGATCAACAAAATAGATAAAACACTAGCCAGACTAATAAAGAAGAAAAGAGAGAAGAATCAAATAGGGGATAAAGGGGATATCACCACTGATCCCAAAGAAATACAAACTACCATCAGAGAATACTATGAACACCTCTACACAAACTAGAAAATCTAGAAGAAATGGATAAATTCCTGGATACATATACCTTCCCAAGTCTAAACTAGGAAGAGGTGGAATCCCTGAATAGACCAGTAACAAGTTCAGAAATTGAGGCAGTAATTAATAGCCTACTAACCAAAAAAAGTCCAGGACCAGAAGGATTCACAGCAGAACTCTACCAGAGTACAAAGAGGAGCTGGTACCATTCCTTTTGAAACTATTCCAAACAACAGAAAAAGGGGGAATCCTCCCTAACTCATTTTATGAGGAAAGCATCATCCTGATACCAAAACCTGGCAGAGACACAACAAAAAAAGAAAATTTCAGGCCAATATCCCTGATGAACATCAATGCAAAAATCCTCGATAAAATACTGGCAAACCGAATCCAGCAGCACATCAGGAAGCTTTTCCACCACCATCAAGTCAGCTTCATCCCTGGGATGCAACACTGGTTCAACACATGCAAATCAATAAATGTAATCTATCACATAAACCGAAGCAATGACGAAAACCACATGATTATCTCAGTAGATGCAGAAAAGGCCTTCAACAAAATTCAACACCCCTTCATGCTAAAAACTCTCAATAAACTAGATATTGATGGAACGTATCTCTAAATAATAACAGCTATTTATGACAAACCCACAGCCAGTATCATACAGAATGGGCAAAAACTGGAAGCATTCCCTTCGAAAACCGGCACAAGACATGGATGCCCTCTCTCACCACTCCTATTCAACATAGTATTGGAACTTCTGGCCAGGGCAATCAGGCAAGAGAAGGAAATAAAGGTATTCAAATAGGAAGAGGAAGTCAAATTGTCTCCATTTGCAGATAACATGATTGTATATTTAGAAAACCCCATCGTCTCAGCCCAAAATCTCCTTAAGCTGATAAGCAACTTCAGCAAACTCTCAGGATACAAAATCAATGTGCAAAAATCACAAACATTCCTATACAACAATAACAGACAACCAAATCACGAGTGAACTCCCATTCACAACTGATACAAGGAGAATAAAATACCTAGGAATACAACTTACAAGGGACGTGAAGGATCTCTTTAAGGAGAACTGCAAACCACTGCTCAAGGAAATAAGAGAGGACACAATGAAATGGAAAAACTTTCCATGTTCATGGATAGGAAGAATCAATATTGTGAAAATGGCCATGCTGCCCAAAGTAATTTATGCATTCAATGCTAGCCCTATCAAACTACCACTGACTTTCTTCACAGAATTTTTAAAAAAAAAAAACTGCTTTAAATTTCATATGGAACCAAAAAGAGCCCACATAGCCAAGACATCCTAAGCAAAAAGAACAAAGCTGGAGGCATCATACTACCTGACTTCAAACTACACTACAAGGCTACAGTAACCAAAACAGCATGGTACTGGTACCAAAACAGATATATAAACCAATGAAACAGAACAGAGGCCTCAGAAATAACATCACACATCTACAACCATCTTATTTTTGACAAACCTGACAAAAACAAGAAATGGGGAAAGGATTCCCTATTTAATAAATGGTGTTGGGAAAACTGGCTAGCCATATGCATAAAAGTGAAACAGGGCCCCTTCCTTACACTTTATACAAAAATTAACTCAAGATGGATTAAATACTTAAATGTAAGACCTAATACCATAAAAACCCTAAAAGAAAACCTAGGCAATACCATTCAGGACATAGGCATGGGCAAAAACTTCATGACTAAAACACCAAAAGCAATGGCAACAAAAGTCAAAATTGACAAATGGGATCTCATTAAACTAAAGAGCTTCTGCACAGCAAAAGAAACTATCATCAGAGTGAACAGGCAACCTACAGGATGGGAGAAAATTTTTGCAATCTATCCATCTGACAAAGGGCTAATATCCAGAATCTACAAAGAACTTAAACAAATTTACAAGAAAAAAACAAACAACCCCATCAAAAAGTGAGTGAAGGATATGAAAAGACACTTCTCAAAAGAAGACATTTATGCAGCCAACACACATATGAAAAAAAGCTCATCATCACTGGTCATTAGAGAAATGCAAATAAAAACCACAATGTGATACCGTCTTACACCAGTTAGAATGGAGATCATTAAAAAGTCAGGAAACAACAGATGCTGGAGAGGATTTAGAGAATTACAGGAACACTTTTACATTCTTGGTGGGTGTGTAAATTAGTTCAACCATTGTGGAAGACACGGTGGCAATTCCTCAAGGATCTAGAACCAGAAATACCACGTGACCCAGCAATCCTATTACTGGGTATATACCCAAAGGATTATAAATCATTCTACTGTAAAGACACATGCACAGGTATGTTTACTGCGGCACTATTCACAATAGCAAAGACTTGGAACCAACCCAAATGCCCATCAATGATAGACTGGATAAAGAGAAGTTGGCACATATACACAGTGGAATACGATGCAGCCATAAAAAAAGGATGAGTTAATGTCCTTTGCAGGGACATGGATGAAGCTGGAAACCGTCATTCTCAGCAAACTAACACAAGTACAGAAAACCAAACACCATATGTTCTCACTCATAAGTGGGAGTTGAAGAATGAGAACACATGGACACAGGGAGGGGAACATCATACACTGGGGCCATTCGGGGGCTGAGGGGATAGGGGAGGGATAGCATTAGGAGAAATACCTAATGTAGATGACAGGTTGATGGCTACAGCAAACCACCATGGCACGTGTATACCTATGTAACAAACCTGCATGTTCTGCACAGGTACCCCAAAACTTAAAAGTATAATAATAATTTGTTTTAAAAAACCTAAATTAATGATTCCCAAACTTTTCTACCAAAACTTATCTTTGGCAATGATCTAAATTTGATTGATTCTCTCTTTTGGCATCTGATAGTTCTAAAAGTATCTTTTCCCTTTTATACCTAATATTTATTTCCCTTATGCCCCAAATCATTGTCTATTTAACCTCAAACACATAAGGTTCTCATCTACCGATTTAAAGTTCCTCTACTACAAATCAACAATCATCTATGTAAATATTTTATTTTATTATCACTTTACCACCCTGCATTACTGCCCCATTTGCATAACATTTCAAACTTTCAAAACACCTTTTTAACTAGAGTACTTTAACTTTTTAACTATGGTTATAGTAACTATAGTTATAGTAACTATGGTAAAAAGTTAAAAATTTTTTAACTTTTTAACTATGGTTATAGTATTCCATAACCATAGTACCCACATATATGTAGGTGAATTTTCTCCACAGGTCTTAACAAGCCTTAGAGACTATCAGAGGCAGTTTTCCATACATACTTTACTTTAAACCTATTATCTCAAAAATCTCAAATTCTTGCTGTTAGTTACTACACTACAAATAGCATCTTCTAACTGCCCAAAATTTAAGCTGGAAAACAAGAATTTAGATCAAGCAGAACCCCAGTTCAGTACTGAACCTTAATGATGTTCCTAAAATAAGATAAAATAGTGGGAAAAGAGCATGGGGATACACCAAGATTGAGGTCAGATACCCAAAAGTTGTACAGGTTGCTTCTGTTGCCATATTTATTAAGATAATTATATTCAAATTTATTATAGTACACAATAAACATTTCATGAATATTTAGTATGTGGGCACACTCATTAAAGGTTTACTTCATTATCTCACTTACCACAACCACCCTCTAAGGCAAGCATATCAGTATTATTTTCCATTTTAAGATGAAAAAAACTAAAGCTTAGAGAAGTAACTCTTAAAAACTTCACTTAGGTATAAACCCAGGTGGTCTAATCCAGAGCCTACCTACTATTCTGAGTATCTGTATGAACTTAAAAAATAATATTGTTCATCAAAGGTATTATGTCTTATTTTATAACAGCTTTATTTTAAATATACTATAGCAAAATAATAACTATTTTGGAGGGAGCACTAAGTTTTTGTTTTTCAGATCTCTAGTGTAGCAATACATTTTAAATTTAAAAAGAAAAAAGTAATACCTCAAATACCCCTAAATCACTATTATTCTTCTAAGCTTGATTGTGGGAATGTGTCATTACACTTAAGTTCATAGAATTTTTTCTAAGGTCTATATATTTAGCAATTTGAACCTCTGTAGCATGTGATATTGAATGAAATAAAATTGCACATATTGTGCAGTGGAAGTAACAGACATTTTCATTTACACTTGTTATGAATGTCTGTGTCTTTTTCTAATAATTTTTCCTGTTTGAAGGAAAACACTTCAGATCAATAATTTTGCTGTCACTAATAGATTTCAGCAATGATGGAATGGTAAACATGAGGCATGTTCCTCAGATTTGGGATTAATAAAATTTTAGAGCTGAAGGGGATTTTAGAGATCATCTACTCAACTTTCCATTTTACAAATAATGATACTGAACTCCCACATATCCAGTGTTCTTTCCCCACATAGTGGTAACAGAACCAAGACTGGTCAGTTTCGAGTCTTTGCTATCATAAATTTTTAGAATCAAATAAGAATATATTCAGTCAACATTTTAACATGAAAAAAGGACAAAGAAAAAAAGAGGTGGTGATTAGGAAAAATATATATATATGTACATTTATTATAAAGGTAAATCCAGGGTAAAATAATTTTCACAATAGAGATAATTGTAGAAAAACCATTATTTCTACAGCAAAAAAAGTAAAAAAATAAATATAAAAATCATACACAGATTTCCAAGAGATCATCTGCAGGGGAGAGACTACCATTTCCTAAACAGGTGTTGAACAGAACGCAGGTGTATCTTGAAAAAGTGTTCAATTTTCAAACAAATTTGGAAGCACTAAATAAAGGTTAAGAGGTTCCACAATTATTACTCACATCTTCAATATGCCTTCATATACTGTGAATTTCCAAATGGAGGGATACATTATGTAGCCCTTTCCACATTTATTTAATCATGTAAAAGCATTTTCATATAATACATACTATAACATCTCCCAGACAAGTGTTGCTAGAACAAAATCTAGGAAACACTGGGAGGCAACATTTGTAGAAAAAAAGACTAAGACCCATAGATGATCATAAATTCAAAATAAAGCAACATAAAGGGCTCTTTAAAAAAATGGGTAAAATATTTCAATTGTGTGTATATTACTATTCTAAAATGTCCTTAGAGAACCATTCTGATATAGAGTACAAAAAAGTGGAGGTCAATCATTGTGAGTTCTCCTGACATATAAATTAACCACCCTTGACATCATGGGGGCCTGGGTTTAAGCCACTGATTGTCACACCCTAACTTATTCCAATTCTAATTTGAAACTATCTGCCAGAGGAGCATTTTCATGGCAGAAGCAGGAAAAAGAAGAAACAGTGACTGATATAATGAATTACATTCTTAGGGAAAAAAAGAATGAAGCAAAAAGACATCAAGACTTCAGCGAACCTCTAAAAAAGAAGTTGTCTGCTTGCTCAGCACACTTTTCCCCTTTTCGTGACAGAAACTCCTCTCCTTTTAAAGACTTCCCTTGTTCCCTCTGCTGTGGTCTGAATGTGTGTGTCCCCCTCCAAAATTCACATGTTGAAACCTGACCCCCTATACCCCACCCCACCCTGTGATGGTCTTAAAGAAGTAGAACCTTTGGAGGAGATTAGGTCCAAAAGGGTCCACCCTCATAAATGGGATTAGTACCCTCATAAAAGAGGCTTGAGGGAGCCCTCCTGCCCTTCCAACATATATGGACATAGCTAGAAACCACAGTTAAGAAGGCTGTGGAACATGCCCTCACCAGACCAGATCTGCTAGTGCCTTGATCTTTGACTTCCCAACCTCTAGAACTGTAAGAAATAAATTTCTGTTATTTACAAATTACCCAGTCTAAAGTATTTTGTTATAGCAGCCCACACTAAGACACCCTCTCTATGTGACTCTGGTGAGGTTACCTATTTCATATCCCCACTCCCAAGTATGGGCATGTGATACAGACCCAGCCAATCAGGCCTCAACCTCCTGGTTACAACGATGGGCTCCAAAATTGACATGTGAGTCATGCCAGGTGAAGGAGCATCCTGGAAGTTTATATACAAATGTCATGAGAAAAAAAAATTTCCTCTGACTACCGTTTAACCAGCAATTCCATTACTGGGTATATACCCAGAGAAATAGAAATCATTCTACCATAAAGACACATACACATGAATGTTCACTGCACCACTATTCACAATAGCATGGAATCAACCTAAATGCCCTTCAATGGCAAATTGGATAAAGGAAATGTGGTTCGTATACATACAACATGGTATACTATTCAGTCATTAAAAAAAAATGAGATCATGTCTTCTGTGGGAACATGGATGGAACTGGAGGCCATTATCCTCAACAAACTAATGTAGGAACAGAAAATCAAATACCACATGTTCTCACTTATAAGTGGGAGCTAAAAGAACTCATGGACACAAAGAAGGGAAGGACAGACACTGGGGCCTACTTGAGGGTAGGGGGTGGGAAGAGTTATCAGATAAGCAGGAAAAATAACTATTGGGTACCAGGCTTTGTACCTAGGTGATGAAATAATCTGTATAACAACCCCTTTGACACGAGTTTACCTATATAAGAAACCTGCACATGTACCCTTGAACCTAAAACAAAAGTTAAAAAAAGAAGGAAATATTTCCTCTAGACTCACTAATTGGGAAGGGGAAAACATGAAATTGTCTATTACTATAACTTCTCAATCTACTCCTCCTCTATAACCTCAAAATTCTGACTATAAGAAGAAAGTCAGCCTGCAACATACTCAGAAAACAGGGCACTGAAATGGAGAGTAAGAGTCCATGATTACATTGCTTCTCGATCACATTATTTGAGTCCCTTAGATCAGCTCCTCCTCTGTAATCTACAGCTATGTAAGTTTCCCTCTTCACTTAAGCTAATTTTGATCTCAGTAACTCTCATTTGCAATAAAGAATCCTAATAAAAGGCTCCTGTGTAACTCAAGAGATATATTCAAAAGAACTTGTAAAGCTAAAAAGCTAATACCCAATGAAGGTGGGAATATTAATTAATACATCTTTATTGGAAAGTAAATTATCTATTAAAATTTTTAAGTTCGTACACCCTTGATCCCAAAATTTTACATATAGTAATCTTACATTATAAAAAACTTATAAACACGTAATGATAAATGTATAATATTATTATCTACAATATTTGTCTCAGTGAAAAATTAGAAACCTCGATGTCCATCAATTAAGGACTAATTAAATATAGCATAACCTACAATGCAATAAGATAGACCCATTAAAGTGGAAGATATATAAAAACATCTTTGAAGATCTCTATGAAATAATTCTGACATGCCAAGGAGTATAATGTAGTAGTTAAGAGCTTACACTCTATGGACAGATTACATAGATTCAGTTTGCAGCCTGTTTGTTTACTGCACTAACTTGAGCAAGTTACTTAATCTCTCTCTGCGACAATTTCCTCAACTGTAAAATGGTGATAACACAAACATATTATTATGAGGATTAAATGAATTAACAGGTTCTGTAACAGGCTCTAGAAGGTATTTTACACTTCACAGGCTCTCAATAAAGTTAACTACTATTATTTTCACTAATATGAAAAGATGTCCAAAATATGCTACAGAGTTAGGGAGTGAAGGAAGAAAGTGTAAAATACTATGTATGAGCAAGAACCACAATCTCAAATGCCTACCAAGGACAGGCAGCCAACACATATTAAACAGAAACTGTGGGAAACTGGAGAATGCATGTCCTATCTTATGCGGACAGGAACTTTAAACAACTATTATCTGAGAAACATGTTGTGGGTTGCTGAATCTTAAGAAGCAAAAAAAAACAGGGATTTTATATGAAATATCTTTTTTTAAGTGTTAGAAACAAATACTTTTTCTAAAATACAGTAGGGGGCTAATGAAACATTGGTCAAATAGGGCCAGTGGTCTATCAATTTGCAAACTCTGATGTATTGTATGACACACATACACATATTCAAATATATCAAATATATGACTGTACACAAAAGAATAAACAAAAAGATTTTTTAAGTGGTTAACACTAGAGAGAAACTAGAGAAGTAATGTGATGAGGCTTAATTTCGCATTTTACCTTTCTATGTTTTTACATTCTTTATAACACATAAATACACTTTAATAAATTTTTTAAACTAATTAAAAGAATGACATAAGAATTTAGGAGCTTTCTTATTTGCAATTTTTAAAATTTTCTTTTATATTTTATATTGACATACAATAATTATACATATTTATGAGATACACAGTGATGTCTTAATACATATAATGTATGGTGATCAGATTAGAATAATTAATATATCCATCATCTCGAACATTTATCATTTTTTTGTGTTGGGAACATTCAATGTCCTCCTTCTAGCTATTTGAAACTGTATATTACTGTTAACTACAGTCACCCTACAATGCTATAGAAGACAAGAATTTATCTCTCCAATCTAGCTGTAATTTTGTATCCTATAACAAATCTCTCCCTGTATCCCCTTCACCTGACTCTTCCCAGTCTCTAGTATCCTCTGTTCTACTTTACTTCTATGAAAGCAACTTTTTTTAGTTTCCACACAATAGTGAGGACATGCAGTGTTTAACTTTCCATTCCTGGCTTATTTCACTTAATATAACATCCTCCAGTTCCATCCATGTTGCCATAAATGACAGGATTTCATTCTTTATGGCTGAACAGTATTCCATTATGTATATATATATCACATTTTCTTTGTCCATTCATCTGCTGTTGGACACCAAGATTGAGTCTTTATCTTAGCTATTGTGAATAGTGTTGGAATAAATATGGTACACATGTCTCTTGCATATACTGATTTCCTTTTCCTTGGGTAAATGCCGAGTGGCAAAATTGATGGATCATATGGTAGTTCTATCTGCAGTCCTTTAAAGAACCTCTATACCATTCTCCATAGTGGCTGTACTTGTTTGCATTCCTATCAACAGTATATAAGAGGTCCTTTTCTCTACATCCTTGGCAGCATTTGTCATTCTTTGCCTTTTTTGTAATAGTGATCCTAACTGGGGTAAGATAATACCTCACTGTGGTTTTGATTAGCATTTTCCTGATGATTAACGATGCTGAACATTGTTTAATATATTTTTTGGCCATTTGTATGTCTTCTTTTGAGAAATATCCCACTTTTTTTTTAATCAGATTGGGTTTTTTGTGGGTTTTTTTGTTTTTTCTGGGTTTTTAAATTTTTTTATCTTTTTGGCTGTTAAGATGTTTGAGTTCCTTGTATATCCTAGATATTAATCCCCTGTCAGATGAACAGTTTACAAATATTTTCTCCCATTCTATAGGCTGTCTTTCACTCTGTTGGTTATTTCCTTTGCTGTACAAAAGCTTTTTAGTTTGCTATAATCCACTTATTTTTACTTTTTTTGCCTGTGCTTTTGAGGTCTTATTTATAAATTTTTTTCCCAGACCAATGTCCTGAAACATTTCCCCTGTTTTCTTCTAGGAGTTCCATAGTTTCCTGTCTTACATGTAGGTCTTTGATTTATTTTGGGTTAATTTTTGTACAGAATAAGCGGTGCAGCTCCAGTTTCATTCTTCTGCATTTTTCCCAGAAACATTTCTTAAAGATATTGTCCTTTGATCAGCAAGTGTTCCTGGGACCTTTCTCAAAACTCAGTTGGCTGTAGATATGAGGGGATTAATTTCTGGGTTCTCTACTCTGTTCCTTTGGTCTATTTGTCTGCTTTTACACCAGTACCATGCTGTTCTGGTTACTATCACTTTGTAGTATATTTTAAAGTCTGATAGTATGATGTCTCCAGCTCTGTTCTTTTTGTTCAGGATTGCTTTGGCTATTCTAGGTCGTTTATGGTTCCATACATATTTTAACTTTTTTTTTTTTCCTATTTCCGTGAAGAATGTCATTGGTACAGAATGTCACTGATAGGACTGCATTGAATCTGTAGATTGCTTTGGGTAGTGCCCACTTGCAGTTTAATTCAAATGTAACTTCTACAATGTGGATATTAATTTTATGAAAGCATAATCATTTAAGTTTAGACTATAATCAAAATGTTCTCTACAGACTCTTAGGTGAAAGTGAAGAGGGGGTGGGCACCACCGTGTAAATGTTTCTTCATCTTTATATGTCTGGAAATAGTATTTTTACTCTATTCAGTTTCTTCTTTTTTTGGTTTTTTGTTTGTTTTTGTTTTGTTTTGTTTTTGAGACGGAGTCTTACTCTGTCGCCAGGCTAGAGTGCAGTGGCACAATCTCGGCTCACTACAATCTCTGCCTCACAGGTTCAAGTGATTCTCCTGCCTCAGCCTCCCGAGTAGCTGGGATTACAGGCGCACACCACCACACCCGCCTAAATTTTGTATTTTTAGTAGAGACGGGATTTCACCATGTTGGCCAGGATGGTCTTGATCTCCTGACCTCCTGATCTGCCCACCTCGGCCTCCCAAAGTGCTGGGATTACAGGTGTGAGCCACTGCGCCCGGCTCAGTTTCTTATTTATAAGATATCCAACAGTTCTTAACCACTAATTAGAGTTTAACAATTGTTAATTTTGAGTGCACGTTAATGTGTTTTTTAAAAGAACAAGAAATAATTAAAGCAACATTTCATTTTTACTTAGCATTCAAACTGCACTTAATCTCTGTCACTCATAAGTTTCTGGATTTTTATTAACATTTGGAGCATCAGGCAGACACATTTAGCCATGATCCTGAAATCATGAAGCACTATACAAAGAAATAAATAAACCTATTTATTATAGTAATACCCACTCATTTTCTGATGCCCTGAACCCAAAAGTGAAAATATGTGCTTTCAGACCCTCACTTCAAATCTAATCGGATGTAATATCACAAATAATTCTTGGCAAGTTTATGTGGTTCCCAAGGATATAGTAGATTCAAAACCGGAAGAGGAAGGTGAAGTGGGTAAAACCTGAAAAGCACATACGTTATGGAAACATACTATCACATCATAGTAACAGATATTCAGAACAGAATACAGAAATATAATTGTTGACCAGGCACGGTGGCTCACACGTGCAATCCCAGCACTTTGGGAGGCCGAGGCAGGCAGATCACTTGAGGTCAGGAGTTCAAAATCAACCTGGCCAACATGGTAAAACTCTGTCTCTACTAAAAATACCAAAAAAAAAAAAATAGCCAGACATGGTGGCAGGCGCCTGTAATCCCAGCTACTCGGGAGGCTGAGGCAGGAGAATTGCTTGAACCCGGGAGGCAGAGGCTGCAGCAAGCTGAGATCGCACCACTATTGCCAGCCTGGGTGACAGAGTGAGTCGGTCTCAAAAAAAAAAAAAAAAAAAAAATTTTGTATCAAAAAAATGGCTTGACATAAAAACAGTTTTGGTGCTTGTACTTGTTATCTATTTTAAAAATAAAATATAAAAGCACTTTATTCCTTGAAATGAAACATAAATGAAGCATGAATGTGTCAATATCCAACTTGACCGAATAATGTTTTCATGGTAGTGCTAGAATATATGCTTCAAGACAAGAAAGATTGAACTGTCTTAATCACTATTGTGTCCCTCACTTACCACAGGGCCTTGGTACATAGCAGATGTTGAATACTGAATACATCATGTTTACCTTGATGAACCCATTTAAAGGTAAGGAAACTGTGGTAAAATGTGCTTATCTTGAAAGTGGGAGAAGAGGCATAACTTGTGACTTCTGTCAGTGTCATTTTGATCACGAGAATCAACATAACAGCATTTTCAGAATTTTTTTTACCTATAATTTCAAATTTTTAGTTTTTAAGATATCAAATTTCATTACTCTAAAATAATCCTCCCACAAATGATATGCAATTAAAGCAATATACAAAATTAAATACTATAAAACCTCTCAAACACACATCATTATAAATATTATCCTGTTACCAGAAAAACATACCTTTTAAAAACTATTCAACCTCACTCCACCTACCCTAAACTATACTTTTAGTAATAATAGCCAAGTTCTGGTTTACCTAAATGTTTCCTAAGATACCATATAAATTTCACACCACCCAGTTTTTTATTAAACACCTTCTATCCAGTTACTTCATTAATAGATGCTATGACAAAAGGGCACAAAAGAAGTAAAGAACACAACCATATGTCTCAAGAACTTTAAAATCTACTTTGAATAAGACATATATACACGAAACTGTGGCAAGTTGCTCCCAAAGCAACATACAAAGAGGAAGGAACCAAAAATGACTGAGTATCTCATCTGAAAATGCTAGGCATTTTCATATGTGTTACCTCTATTAGTTCTGAAAACCGTGTAAAGTAGGTATTGTCATCTTTATTTTGGAGGAGAAAACTGAAATTCAGAGAGGTTAAATGGCTTCCCAAAATAAAGGGCTAATGAGGGTCTAAAATCCAAGTCTATCTGACTCCAAAGTTCTATCCTTTTTAAGCTACACCATGCAGCCTCCCACATATAGATGATTACAGGGTATAAACAACATTTATAAACATTGTAAGGAAAACAAAGACATCATTGAAGAGAATAATTCCTAGGAAATATTTCATTGACAAAGTCAGTCCTGAGCTGTGTCTGAAACCTAAGTATAAGACTGCTAATAACAGAAAGATTGTCACAAAAATTTCTAAATAAAAAATCTAAATATTTTCCTTCTTTGATCATTCTTCTATTTCTTATTCTCTTGCATTTTTAAGTATAACCTACCCTCCCCTATAATCGTTTCTTACAAAGACAGAAAAAAATTAACTAGGTCTAATATCCTATATTTCTCCTTCCTGCTGGTCAGAATGCTAAAAGATAGAAACATATATTGCCATGAGAGCCTTGAAGTGATCTTAGAAACCAATTTCTTCATTTTAGTGGTAAGAAAAGTTGAGAGAGGGTTACATAATACACTGAAGGTTACAAAACTTTACTAGCCAAAATAGTATGAGAACATAGTTCTTACAGTGTTCTTTCTATGATCCAGTGCTCCTTAAATTTTTTGCCACGAAGTGCCAATAATACAGAAGAATGATGAGATCTGGAGCTCACTTGAAATATAATGGGTTCGCTTGAAATTTCTTTGAAGTTTCTAATTTCATCTTAAAGCCTCACATAAATTCTATACTTTGTGCCTAATTTACTCATGATTATCTTCTCATTAAAGTTATTTAAATTAATACCATCAAGTAAAATTGGTACTTAAAAAATTATTATGTTTGTTTCCATGGCTTAGATTCTAAGCCTTATAGTATCCCTTGACACAATGTCATGTACTTCAGTTTGAGAAGAATGCCCCAATTATGGTGACAATTCCTTCATCATACTTCATTTCCTTGCTGCTTTATTTTCCAAATTAAGAATTCTTTTTAAACCTAATTACACTCTTTCAAAATGTATAAATACTGACAAAGCTACTGTTAAAATTGTTGGGTGTGTTTAAACACAAAATTTTCAAGAAGCTCTACTTAGTTAAAATTAATTGATTAAATACCATTTAGTTTATAAATTCATTAAAGAACCTGGATAGAACTTCTACTTAGCAATACTTCATTAAACATTTCCTTTTTGAGAGGTCACTCAAAAAAAAATTTTAATGAAAGTAAGATTACATGCCATTCATATTAACTACAGTCCCAATTACTTTTAAGTAGGTTAAACAATCTTTTCTTCTTCCTTGGTATTTATCTTCTCTGCCCAGATGTGAGGGAAGAAATCCTTTGTGGTTTCACTACTTTCTTTCTCAGGTTTTTTTTTTTATACATTTCAAATTCCAAATATGCTTCATTATTCTTCAATCCTATTTACAGAAACAGAGTAATAGATTTTATCTATTTTACTGATTGTTTTTAAAAACACTCTGTTCAACTTAGCCAGGAATCTATCACCAGTAAGAGTAAAAATAGACTCTTATTCATCACTTCCTCCCTAAAAACATACTATTGATTTTCCACCAAACGCCTGTTTGAAGTCAAATAGTCGTATGTGTTTTTAATATATTTAAAACTCTAATTGTATAGCAACTAAGACTTTTTCAAGTCTTTGGTCAGTGATGATAGTATTAAGTACATTCACTTTGAAGTCAAATCGTCACGTGTTTTTAATATAACCAAAATTCTTCTAGTGTAGCAACTAATACTTTTTCAAGTCTTTGACTAATGATGATAGTACTAAGTACATTCATTAGAAATTAATTTAACATTTTCCTACTTTGATTAAACATTTAATTCTCTAATACATTGCTTCCAACAAAAAATTCACAAAATAACAATCTAATTCAAGAAATAGGATTCCTTTCAAGTCATATAGCTCAATATTAAAAACACATATTGAAAAAAACAGCTAAGTTTGCCAGAACACACAATTCCACTTAGTAGGCTTTAATAGTAATTTGCCTACTTAATGACATCTATTCTCAAAACAGATATATGTATATATCCTTATCAATAAATGGGCTTTTCAGAAAATAATACTGACACATAATATACCAGAACAGGTTTCAAGAATGTAAAAATGTAAATGCTTAAACAATTGCAGAGTTATAAGGGTAGCATCTGCTTGGCTAAAACTTGTTTTCTGAATATTTTGAATGACTTCATTTATGAATAACTGAAATACTCCCTACATGTTACTGTAATATTTTGATGTTCTAATTTACAATTAGTCTTTTAACTAATCTCTAGTACCTAGTCTATTTGTTCCAATATCTCTTACTGAGTTCAAATCAACAAGTTAGTGCAATTAAAATGTATATTACTACAGCAAAAATATGATTTTTAAAAATGCTCTTTCCTAAAAATTTGTACCTTTTTCTCATTCATGCCACTATTAGTGACAATTTAGGTAATGGATTATCATCTTTGGCTAAGTGCCTCGGTATCAAACATTAGCTGTAGCGAACTAATATGATATTAAGTAGCCAATGGGATAATCTATATGATTCTACATTATATACATACATGTAGTCATTATTTTCCTGTTAACCTTTCTGTAGAGCTTTCACAGTGGTAAAACTAATATGCTGCTTTGATAAACAGCTTCTTTCAAAATAGAAAAAAAGTATATGAAGAGTGACACATTCTAGATATAGTGAGTCTGCTGTGTAACTAGTAAGATTGACTTTAAGTATAATTACTACTAAAGCTGTTAGAAAAACATTCTACATCTGCACCACATCTTGTTTCTAGTTTTGTAGTAGTAGATACTTGTTTATTTGCTTCATGTTACTCATTACCACATTACCTTTAGTCTCTTCTATAAATAGTAATAGAAATAGAGAACATTAGACACAGAAATATTTCAAACTAGACCTTAGGTCACCAAACACCATGTGACTTTCATTTCTGTCAAGTCAACATAAGACAGTTTCGAACAAAGATATTGTTCTTAAAGATGGACAGTAACATTCAACATAAAATGTTTCCACATACAGCCTATTTTACATACATACATATTCTCATTTTCCTGATTTAAAAAAATTAGTATAACTAGAATATCCACGTTACATTAATTATCATAATCTCATTTTCAAGTGCTTAATAATTCAAAATAATGAAGCAAAAAATGCTTCTGCTAAATATTTCCCTTTCTACCATTATTCTTTCATAAACCTAATACAATTAATTTATTTGATGAGAAGTCTCAACAGACTATGTATAAATTTGCCAAATTCATAACTGAAATGAAGATAACAAAAACATCTAATGGATGAAAAGTTTCAGAGAACAAGTATCTTTCAACAGGCAATAAAAAATGTCACAAAGAAGTCAATTAAAAACTTTAGAAATGACAATATGATTTCACAAAATACTAAGTAACATATTGTAAAATGTGTGTGTGGGTAGATCACACTTTCCACTATATTTGTAAAACAGATGTAGATAAAATACTTAAAATTAGTATTATGAAGCATGCCAAGAAGATTTTCTAAAAGAGGCCCTCCACCTTTTAAGAGAGCCACAAATTATAATTTACAAAAACTACAGTTCAACTCAACTTTCTTAAGTATGAAATCACAATACTTGAGTTCAGTAAAGAATAATTCTACATAGTAAACTGCCAAACCTGAAGTTCTAGAATACACAAATTTGTATAGCACAGCTTCATTTTTGTAAGTTCTTTCCTCAAAATCATATATCAGGCAAGACCACAGAAATTAAGCTGTTGATAATGAAACCCACTAGTTACAGACTTGAGAAAAATCAGTTTTCTTTCCTCTCCATCACAGTAGACAATATCTGTATCAATAACTTTTCAAGAAAAAGCGTAAGTTATTTCTGACTTCAAATATACATGTTATCATCAAAACCTACTTTCCTCTATTACCACTTTTTCCAAATCTGTAGCTGCCTTTTCATTCCTTCAGCTACATCCTTCTTCCTGGCCCTAGACTACTGTACCTCATTCTCATAATAGTTTCCCCTGATTGTCTTTAATTCCACTGTCAATGTTAATGTTATCTTCTCTCTGACATTTTACCTATGCCACCTACCTATTCCACTTGAGCTTTCCAAGGCCTTTATATTACATTTTTATTCTGCTCAGGAGCCTCACCATCAACTACATATTTATTTATAAAGTGGCAGCTGACTTTCAACTCCCCTTAAAATTGCCAGTTTCTTCTTGACTCTAGCAAATGTATTAAATTCTCCCTTCAGGTAGTCATATTTGCTCCTAATCCATCTGAATATGGAATTTCTTTTGCAGTTAACCCCAAACTCATAGAAAATGTATTTAGAAAAGTTTTGCACAATAATTACATGCAATGTTTCTTGAGTTGTTTGCCTATCAATGTTATCCATATCAGACTGTAGGGACACGAGATAAGGTCTGCATCTTTCAAAGCAGTCTGTACAACACCTACCTGCTATGTCACTTCACAAAGCTAAGATGATTCGTTAAATGAAACTATTATTTAATGGAAAGCTTAAGCAGAAATGTTCATTTTAAAAATAGTTCTACAGTTTAACTTTTAAACATCTATGGCCTTTTTTATTTCCACAGACAACTGACATATTTTGGTTTCTCACTACTCTATTAATTGTTAAAGAATGGCTAGAATTTAAAGTGCAAGTTGAGGGTAGATAAAGGATATACACTTTCACATCCCATCATCAGATTATTCGAAAATTGGCAATGTCAGTTCCAGGAATTCTGAAATACAACTGAATCTTCACATAACCAAACAGTTTCAGGATCAAAAGAAGAGAACAGCGTACCTTTCTGATTTGGGGGTTCCCTTTTCTGCAATTGGTTTAGACTAGTTTCACTACCAAAGGATCTTTTGATTAGGAAAATTCAATTAATCACCATCGATATACGGAAACAATACCAGGGAAAGGCAATCCTTTACTTAAAAGAGAGAAAAGGAGGCTTTGGATATCACCTTTTCATAAAATTCAGCAACTAAATTAAGCTTTGCACTCAGTATCTGCCGGCAGCCTCAGACCTTTTTTTTCTACCTAATAATAAAAGCAAGTCTTATTCAATTTAGTCCCTTCTCGAGCACCGTCTCGACCTGTCAGAATTTGGCAGTTAAAAAAAATTTTTTTAAAAGAAGTAAGGGAAACACTAGGATTCCCGTACACATTGCTTCTTTTTCCGAAATCACATCACTGAGTCTTGGGCTTCCTTCACTCCAAACTAAGCCCTCAGATTCCAAATATAGTTCTTTAACCCCCGCCTCGCCACTCAATTACACATAAACCTTGCCAACTACAGAACCACAGCAGAAACCCCTACAAATCGGCTTGGCGTTCATCTTGGAAGTCATGCCCTGCAGCAACTGCCGATCGCCGAAGTGACGGATATTAACCACATTCAGCGCAACGGAATCAGACATGCAGAGCACACACGGCTTTCGCGAGGGAGGGAAACGCGACCCGGGAAAAGTGCGCTCCTCACCAGCCTCGGGACGCTCCACCGGGGTGGGGGTTCCCAGAAAGGAGGGGGAGAGGAGCCCGAGTAGGGGAATCCTGCCCTCTCAAGTAAAAAGAGCTGGATCCCCCGGCCGCAGGCTGCAGCCCGTCCTCGCTAAGGAAACGACGAGGCAGAGGGCCCTTTGCTCGGAAAGGCAGAAGGCAGACACTTTCTGAGGTCCGGATCAAGCCGATCCCCCATCCCCCGAAGGAGGCGAAGGGTGCCCCATGGGTGGCTGAGGGGATGCCCGGCCCGCGAGGGACAACCCGAGGAGAAGCAGTTTCATCTGATTAACACCTGAGTCGCGTCCGGGCAAGCACAGCTACTGGCGTGGGGCCGCCCGGGTGGGGGGAAGGGAAAGGGAGGAAGGGGGTGGAGATGGGATTCCCCCCTCTCTCAGAAGAGCACTAACGGAGGATGCGTCCGGGCCAGCCGAGAGCGGCATGCTTCAGACTGCGGAGCCGGGATCCCGCCGCCTGCACCGACAGCGCGGATCCCGCAGCGCCCTCCGCACCGGCCCCTCGGTCCCCGGGGGCCCAGGACTTTGTCTCCGAAGGCGCTGGGGCCTGACATCCCACGGGGTCGACCACGGCTCCGGCGGGCTGGGGAAAGGGACCCGCGGGAACACCCCCAATCTCTGGCGGTTCTCAGCGGTTGTAAAATGCACCCCCGCGGTTCCCTTCTTCAGCCTTCCCTCCTCCCGAGGCCGCAGAGAAGGGCCACCACAGGCGAAAAGCCTAAGGCAAGTCAGGGACTGCAGCCTCATAGGTCCCGCACCTCCTCCCCCGGTTACCTGTAAGGACTCCGACACGGATTTGATGGTCGTGGTTAGTAAGGATCATTCCCTCGGTCGCCATGTTTCCCAGCGCAGTCACCGCACTGACAGGAGCCGGGAGAAATTGGAGCCCGGAGCGCGCGGGCCGGGAGCGCGCTCGCCGCGGAGAGCGCGAGAGCTAGGGAGCCAGGGAAGCGCGAGGAGAGCGGGGAAGGAGTGGGAGGCCGTAGAGTGCTCGGTGGCCTGCGTGGGGGAGAGGCCGCGCCGGGAGTGCGCGGGTCCGCGGGAGGGGGCGGAGTCAGGGCGCGCGACCCCAAGTCCGGCAGCAAGGAGGCGAGCTGGAGGGGTCGGTGGCCGCACGGCGAGAGCGCGCGGAGGCGGCGGAACGAGGCTGAAGAGGCTCGGGCCGCTCTGCGGAGCGCGAGACCCAAGGCAGCTAGATGGCAGGACTGAGAGGAAAGGAGAGCACACGCTCTGGAGGTTGCGGGGGCGGACTCGGGGACAGGGGCGGAGCTACACCCTGAGGCGTGGAACTCGTGGAGAGTGAGGGGAGGAGTGAGAGCTCGGGTGCTGAGTACTGGGAGCGGGAAGGAGCGGGCCCAGCCTGAGTAGGACCGCGGATCGCTCCTGGGTGCGCGAGTAGCGCGGGATTGGCTGAGTGAACGCGGAGCGTGTGCGCGCTAGGCAGGAACGCAACCTCGGCCGGGCCCCAGACAGAAGCAATCCCCTGCCGAGCCTGACACCTCGTCGGTTGTCCGCGCCTTCGGCAGACTGTAGCCGGCGGGCCGGCTTTCTGAGGGGACCGCGGGAGGAGCGACACTGGCTCAGCACGCCGGGCCGCGTCTTGCAGCCCTCGGGAGCGGCCGGCCGCCCCACCGAAGGCGCTGGCGAACCTAGAGGTGCCTTAAAAAGCTGCGTGAGTGGCAGAACGGCGGCTACTATGATAGAGAGCCTGCCGTGGGCGAAGAGGGAGGTATCCTGTCCCGCCCAGTGTTAGCCGCTGGCTTCCTCAGTCGGCTCTCCCTGAAGGAAGATTTCCGCTTCACCTGTGTTTTAGGATTCCATCTCCAGTCAGTGCCTACAAGACGATCCTCACATGCGAAGCTTAGGAGTCTGAGGCAGGGCAACTGGAGTGGAGACACCTGGCTTCTCTTCCTCCTGCTGTCCCACGGTTTTATGGCCTTAAGCCTCTTCGCCGTGAGAGCTGCTTTTAGGTGAAAAGCATCTATCTCCTTAGCGAACGAGTACGTGTTCCACCTGAATCACAGTCCATTGCCGCAACGATTCTCATTTCAGTATTCGTGGGATGTGAGATTACCATGAAAATAGCTTTTGTTGCCATTTATTTCCATGTGCCTTTCATGAAACGTGTTATTAATCACCTGTGGCTGTTCTACGTTAGTTTCTTACTATCTTTCTAGACCTTTCAGCTTCTGAATTTTAAAAAGTTATATGCGTGTGTGTGTGTGTGTATACACACACTCATATGTATATATTTTTTCTTCTTAGCTGTAGTAAACCTGGAGGCATAAAAGTGAAAAGCAAAGTGAAAAATGTATAATATCAGTGTTTATACACAAATTTCAAAGTCACTTTGATTGTTTTGTTTTTTAATCCGGAGTCTCGCTCTGTCGCCATGCTAGAGGGCAGTGGCATGATCTCGGCTCACTGCAACCTCTGCTTCCCGGGTTCAAGCAATTCTCCTGCCTCAGCCTCCCGAGTAGCTGGAACTACAGGCACGCGCCACCACACCCAGCTAATTTTTGTATTGTTAGTAGAGGCAGGGTTTCACCATGTTGGCCAGGATGGTCTCGATCAAGATCTTGACCTCGTGATCCACCCGCCTCGGCCTCCCAAAGTGCTGGGATTACAGGCGTGAGCCACCATGCCTGGCCAATTATGAGAATTTTATTGTTCCGCTGGAACATGAAATTACTCATCCTCTGAAGATTCACGTGCTTATGTATTTCATTTTAAATAATGGGGCCTACAAAGTAGATGATGGATGGAATTGAAGTAGGTAAAATAAATTAATGGTTTTTTTGCTTTTGTTTTTAGTATGTGTATTGCTAGTATTTTTGACAGTGATTAAAAATATAAGCCAGGTCATGAACTCATTTCCTCATTGTCACCTTAGATCCTGGTGACCAACGGGTTGTTAACTAGTTTTAAATGAGAGATAAAGATGAGAAAGTATGTCCAAGAGAATGATTTCCTTTATCTCAAACTAAACATGAAAAGCAAATAGTTGGTTATATTGTTATCTTTCTAACCTATCTTTGTTCTCTGCAACACACTCTAAATGATTAGAAAATACCTTGAGCTTATCATCTATCTTATGTCTATCTTACACGTAAGGTCTAAACCTGCCCATTAGCAGGTTGTGACCTTAAACAAATTTGGGCCTTTTCCTTCATCCTTTAAATAAGGTGGTAGACTAAGTAAGTACCTTTTAAGTATAGTGGTAGACTAAATAAGCACTCCTTTAATTAGAATATTCTATAATTATTCATGGAAGAAAACTGGCACTTTATTTCACAAATCAATAATAAGGGGACAAGAGACTAACTTTGTGCATTCATAAAAGGGATGATGGTTAAATTGATTAAAATTTAAGTGGGGAAAGGTGGATATGGATTAAACTTTCTAAAGCTGCAGTCCCCAACGTTTTTGGCACCCTGGGCCTGTTTTGTGGAAGACAATTTTTCCGTGGATGGGGATGGAGAGGGGTGATGGTTTCCGGATGAAACTGTTCTAGAATACCTCAGATCATAAGGTGTTAGATTCTGATAAGAAGCCACAACATAAATTCCACGCATCCACAGTTCACAATAGGGTTCATTGTCCTATGACAATCTAATGCAGCCACTGATCTGACAGGAGGCGGAGCTCAGGCAGTAATGGTTGCTGGCTGCTGTGTGGCCTGGTTCCTAATAGGGTACAGACGGGTACCTGTCTGCGGCCCGGGGTTTGGGGACCCCTGTTCTAAAGTATATGGAAGTTTATTAACATTCATTATATTTTTACTGACTGTAAGTATTAAAATTCCTAAAAAAAAAATAATAGAACTAAATTATAATGCTTGTCTTTCAACAGTTTTTCTTAAGTGTATTCATCTTTCTCAAATTCAACAACCTTTTACAAACAAAACTTACAAAGGAAAGACACAATGACTTCACTGTCTAGAGTGAACTTTTACAGATGGTTATTGAATGAATATTATAATATGTACACACCATTACTCTTTTTACAGTGTGACATTTCTTCAGAATTCATCCTGGAATCAAATGTTATGCCAAAGGAAATTTTCTGAAAGGTAGGAGAGAGTGTCATTTTCCAAATATTGATAAATGTCTCAGGAAACATGGGGCATGGGGTGTGGTGTGGGTTGGGGTGGGAGTCTGTATGTAAATAATTAGAAGTGCCCAGGAAGTTATTCTTTCCATTCTTAGGGTTTTCATCATGAAAACTACAAGAGTTTCCATTAACCATCTAAGACAACATAAAAAAAATAGGTTAACGTGGCTTTGATTACAATTATCATGGAGATGAAACTTTATATTTCAATAGGAATGAAGTTATTTTATTTATTTATTTATTTTTGAGACAGTCTTGCTCTGTCAGCCAGGCTGGAGTGCAGTAGCACCATCTCAGCTCACTGCAACCTCTGTCTCCTGGGCTCAAGCAATTCTCCTGCCTCAGCCTCCTGAGTAGCTGGGATTACAGGCGTGTGCCACCATGCCTTGCTAATTTTTGTATTTTTAGTAGAGACAGGGTTTTACCATGTTGACCAGGCTGGTCTTGAGCTCCTGACCTCAGATAATCCGCCTGCTTCGGCTTCCCAAAGTGCTGGGATTACAGGCGTGAGCCACCACGACGGGCCTGAAGTTAGTTTTTTCCTAGTACTGGTATATTTACACTTAGCCCACCAGTTAACTCTAAGTTTTTCTGTGGTTAATCACAATTTCAATATAAGCAAGGCCAAATCTCATTGGGCTTTTCTAGGTCAAGACTCTCCTCTATGTTTTTTCCACATGTGCATACCTATGATAGTTTAATTTATGTAGTAGTCACAGTAAGAGATTGACAGCAATAACTGATAATAAAATAGTACAATTATAACAATTTACTGTAATAAAAGTTATGTTAATGTGGTCTCTCTGTCTCTCAGAATATCTTACTGTATTGCACTCAACTATTTTCAGACCAGAATTAGTTACAGCAATCCTAGGGGAAAAAATACAATGCCTAATTCAGCTAGTTTAAAGTTCATCTTGACCATAATCTATCTTTCTTTGGGGGAAAAAATACATTTAAAGCAACCAAAGCTTCACCCTCACCATTTTTTAAATGGTAAATACACATACATAAAATTTACCGTTTTAACCATTTAAATGTATATAATTCAGTAGCATGAAGTATACAGTAGTCCTCCCTTATCTGCAGTTTTGCTTTTCTTGGTTTCAGTTACTCTGTTTCCCTGAAGTCCACAATTGGAAACCCAGATGTCTGATGACATACTTGGTTGCAAGCAACTGATCCTAGTTGAAGCCAAAAGAAATTCATTGGCTCATGCAGCTGACAAGTCTGGACTTGCATAGCTTCAGGGTTGGCTAGATTCAGGGCCTGAAACTATGTCATCAGCATGTCACTTTGAGCTATGGTTTCTTCTTTGTTAACTTCATTTTCACCTTGGCTCATCCTACATTGCAACAAAGATGGCACTGGCTTCGCTAGGCTGTGTGTGTGTGTGTGTATACACACACAAATATATATACTTTTTTTTTAAGAGAGACAGAGTCTCTCTGTGTTGCCCAAGCTGGTCTCAAACTCCTCACCTCAAGATATCCTCCTGCTTCAGCCTCCCAGGTAGCTGTGATTACAGATGCAAGCCATAGCATCTGGCTCTAGGGTATTATTTAGATCAGTACCCCATTATAGTAAATAGTATATTTAAAATTTTTATTCTGGAAATTTGAATGTATGTAACCTACTGTATTAGTCTGTTTTCATGCTGCTGATAAAGAGATACCTGAGACTGGGCAATTTACAAAAGAAGGAGGTTTAATAGAGAACTCACAGTTCCATGTGGCTAGGGAAGCCTCACAATCATGGCGGAAGGCAAGGAGGAGCAAGTCACATCTTACGTGGATGGCAGCAGGCAAAGAGAGAATGAGGAAGACACAAAAGCAGAAGCCCCTGTTAAAACCATCAGCTCTCATGAGACTTATTCACTACCATGAGAACAGTATGAGGGAAACTACCCTCATGATTCAACTATCTCCCCCGGGTCCCTCCCACAACACCTTGGAATTATGGGAGTACAATTCAAGATGATATTTGGGTGGGGACACGACACAGAGCCAAACCATATCACCTATATAAGCAAAAGCTCCATAAAGTCCTCAGTTTTTAAGAATGTAAAAGATCCCAGGAACCAAAACTGAGAATCATAGATTTACATCATGTGCCAATCCACAAAGCACGTATAAAGCAAATACCAAACTCCTCTCTCTCCCTTATACCATAGAGGTTATTCTTTCCTGCGCACTCCAGTTTATATACCTTTAAATCTGCCTACATAGTCATATATTAATATTCAGAAGGTAAAGAAGTTCTTCCTAGGCATGTACTGACAATTTACAAATGTACAATGTTTCCACTTATTTATGTGGCTGTGTATCTGATAAGAAAACCAGGAAGAAAAAAATTTGATTTCTAAAGAAAGCACTGATTTTTCTCCCTCCTGAAAAAAACAAAAACAAAAAAAAAGGTACACCATAGAGGAGAAGGGCAGTATTTTCTAGAAGAGGGAAAGATTTTTAGATATGGGAAAGGAAAATGAGATTTGCTAAATCGGAAAGTAATATTAATTGCCCCAGAAGCTATTTGATTTCTTAAAAGGGCTCTGTCTGCAATGCCTTCAGTTTTTAGGATTCAGTATATATGTCAAGAAAAGATAGTTTCAAGCTTAAAAACTGACATGGGTTGACTTCAAATGGACCTTTTGAAAAATCAATGGCCGGGCGCGGTGGCTCAAGCCTGTAATCCCAGCACTTTGGGAGGCCGAGACGGGCGGATCACGAGGTCAGGAGATCGAGACCATCCTGGCTAACACGGTGAAACCCCGTCTCTATTAAGAAATACAAAAAA